>NW_021764147.1:0-739 GCF_005508785.2 Acyrthosiphon pisum
AGCGAAAAACGTACATAGTAGTACGCGAGGTGCTATTAGTAACGGATCGACAGGGCTAGGCAAATCGAATAAATATAATAATCAATTTTCGTCTTTAATGATAAGTGCGGGTTTAAAATGTTACGTGTGTCAGTTGCCACACACTATCTATAAATGTCCAACGTTAATTGCCTTACCGATAAAAGAGAGAATAAATAAAGTAACTGAATTAAAATTATGTAAGATTTGTTTACGTCAGCACGAAAATAAAAAGTGCTTTGCGAAATATTGCTTCAAGTGTTCGAAACCACATAATACATTGTTGCATTTAGCGCAAATTAAGAATGCAGAACAAGGTAACAAAAATTCAACTGAAAATGCAGAAGAGAGCACGTCGGCGGCATCGTCATCAATAAGTGCGCATACGCTGGTACAAAATGACGAACAGGTATTATTATCAACAGCGGTGGTGGGTAATCGGAAAAAAAGACCAAGGAAAAAAAGACCAAGGAAAAAAAGACCAAGAAAAAAAGACCAAGGAAAAAAAGACCAACAGAAAAAAAGACCAAGGAAAAAAAGGACAATTTACAATTTTTGAAAACTACATTTTAAAACCGAGAATAATCATTTTAGTTATTTTGTTGTAATTTTATAATTAATATGTACATTATAATATATTTTTTGGATATTATACACAGTATACACACATAAATACAAATCTTCATCTCTATATTATTATATTAAATACAATTATAACTTG
>NW_021764148.1:0-665 GCF_005508785.2 Acyrthosiphon pisum
AAGTTAACCAACACTTAACCGGACGAGTTCTGCAGGTATTTAAATCTGTTATAAGTCGGTTAGCGTTAACCGATACTTTACTGGACATTTTAAGAATGGCCCTTAATATTTTATATAACTTTGATATATAATAAAAATGTATTTTTAGAGAATTACAACTACCTAGGTATTACATTTAAGGTAATATAAGTTATGTCATATTATTCTTTAACAAGTATTGTTACACCATCTGATTTTATTATATTTTAATTTCGAAGCGAGTTCTGCCATACTTTAATGATACTAATTGTGGATAAATACTTACATTTATGACGAACCATTTTCCTGCTACAGTCCCAAAGAAAGGCAACCAAAGAACGTACATATTGATCACAACGCAACAACGTCTGGTAATTACTAATTCTACCACCCTGCTGAGGAAAAACTAATTAATGGACGTAATGGTTAGTTATGAGAACGATACTTACAAGAGATATTTCCTAGATCACCAAAGTACTGAGTACTGACACCCTACTGGCTACTGATCAACATAGAACTAGCCCCCAGCCACGAGGCAACAGACATAACGTTTCCAACGGCCGTGTCTTCTTCATTATGATATTGAATAATATTATTGATGTAAAATATTAAAATTTCGTCTTAAAGTACAAATATTTCAATGGGTA
>NW_021764149.1:0-804 GCF_005508785.2 Acyrthosiphon pisum
TTTTTTTTGATAAATGTAGAAAATCTTATAAGAAATCCTGTATTATCATTTTCATATCTTAGATTTAAAAAGAAAAATTTTTATGAATTTCTAACTCGAAATAATTTGCAAATTTTCGTGATTTTTCCATATTTTGTCATTTTTTGAACTTTAAATGCTTAAAAAAAAACTGTGACTAACGATTTTTAATATTTTTCATCTGCCTTTGAAACAATATACTAGGAGCCTTCTATTAAATTTTCAAGCTTTTTTATCCAACAAATAAAATTTTATAGATATTTTTAGAAAAAAAAACTAAAAAAAAATGGAAAATGAAAATGTCTCTAAACAGTTCAAAATAAATTAAAATATTTTGAAAATGTTATCGTGTATAGAAAATGGAAATATAAACAACCATTGAAAATTTCATGTGTCTACGGTCATTTGTTTTAAAGTTACACCAAAAACCAAAATCGATTTTCTCAAAAACAGATTTTGCGTAAAAATTCCCGTTTTTCCTTAATTTTTCTTTTGTTTTTCCCGGCCCTTTTGAAAACTACTGGGAAATTTAAATTTTGACCTCCTCAATGCACCAACAATATTCACTTTCTGATCGAACAAGATACTGAAGTTGAAAATCGTAGCATTATTTCGACTACTTATCGTGTACACAGACACAAAAAAATAAAAAAAAAAACACACATCATTGTAAAATCAATACATTCATCGTTCCACTCAGAATCTAAAATAACGACATCACCACGCGATTCCATGAACAATATGCTCATTCTTATGTAATAATAAATTAATATCTAAAAGTTATCA
>NW_021764150.1:0-1110 GCF_005508785.2 Acyrthosiphon pisum
TGGTTAGTTGCATGTCAATTGGATACTTGATGAGTAGATACATATTATTATGTACAATTTGTTGGTAAGTTTTACTAGTTGGTAGTTTCTACAATTAAATAAATGATACAATATGTCATTAAGTTTAAACTTATTTTTGATTTCAGCTTAATCATTTATACATCTACAATTGTTGTTTAAATGCTTAGCCTATGGTTCACTGGTACCTACTGGATAATAAATGCCAAGCTATACTATCAAGTGGCATAGCACTACATATTATAAATATTAGTAACAACTTGGATGTTTCTATCAGTTATTGAAGAGTTTTGTTTGTTTTGGTATTTCTATTTGGCAAATAGATAGTCCAAGATTATCTATATTTACAACAAACATTCTTAGACATATAATTTGATTTCACTTTTTAATTCATAAAAAAAGGCGGGTAAGTCGTGGATGTCGCTCTGCTGTACAGTAGGTTACAAGTGGGTTACTGTAATGGATGGAATTAAATTTGAATCCAATGATATTATATCATTGTATACGAAAAACGATTCTGAACGGAGATGATTTGTCAGTCTAGGATATATTATTTTTAAAGAAAAACTTATGGAGAACCTTGTACCAAATTTTAAAAACTTAGTTATAAAAGAAAAAATTTTTACGATTTTTCAACCACTAAATTACTTGCAAATTTTCGCAATTTTGACATATTTCGTATAAATTTGAACTTTAAATGCTTATAAATAAAAATTGTGACAATGTATTCCTTTTATTTTGCAACTGCTATTGTAAAAATATGTTAGGAGCCTTGTATTAAATTTCCAAATCTTAGAATTAAAAAGAAAAACTTTTATGAATTTCTGTCTAAGATAATTTGAACATTGCCGTAATTTTTACGTATTTAGTCAAAATTTGAACTTTAAATGCTTATAAAAAAAAAAATCGTGACTATATATTTCTTTTATTTTTCAATTGCTATTGTAAAAATATATTATGAGCCTTGTATTAAATTTTGAAATCTTAGATATAAAAGGAAAATTTTTTATGAATTTCTAGCATAAAATAATTTACGAATTTTCGTGATTTTTACATATATGTTGTCAAATTTGAACTTTAAATGCTTATAAA
>NW_021764151.1:0-880 GCF_005508785.2 Acyrthosiphon pisum
ATCTCTTATATTATAAAACACGGTTAGTCGCCGTTTTTTTCCGACAGGCGCAAAGCAGCAAATAGGGAACGCCAATGAAAAAATTCCGTCGCCGCGGCCGCGTTATCGCCAATTTTCTTATCACTCCGCAGATTTTTGAAATTTTCGAAAATTTCCCTTTTTCACACGATTTCGACGACTTTCGAGCCTTTTTCGTCACCTTTTATACTCGATTCGCGTAGCTCGCGATCTCTTGAAGCCGCCGGTGTGCGGTTTATATTCGTGCGCCGTCCGTAACGGTCGCAATGTCGATCGCAAAATACGCTCCCGGCCGGAGTTTTTTTCTGATTTTTTTTCGTTTTCTCCGACCGATTCGTCTTTCCGCATGCCGTTCGTGCCCGAATCGTGTAGCTGACGTCTTTTTGAAGCCGTCTATTTGCGCTTACCTTCGAAATCGGTTCGTTCGCCTCGCAATCACGTTTCGAAATGACGCCGGTGACCAACCGACCGTAAGCGTATACCTATACATTTTATATACATGTATATGCATTTGTATTTGCCTATATAATAATTATTATCGGAAAACGCTTTTCACACGCCCCGTTAATTATATATATATGGGAGATGTGCGTGTTACAAGCGAATTATATACGATTACATCGGTGTACATCGAATATATCGGTTTTCGTCGCTCCGTAGACGCACAGCTTAAGTTTTGATGTTTTGACCATGTTTCACATCTCGAATTCTGTCTCGGTAGGTAAGCGTTATGTAGGTCCGAGTTCGAATCCGTCGTATGCTCTCCGGGCGGCGATACCTACCACGCCGTATGATTAACACGGCCGCCCGAGACCGACTTTTTTTGCATTTTTTTTTCGATTTTTTACGTTATTTTTACAAA
>NW_021764152.1:0-836 GCF_005508785.2 Acyrthosiphon pisum
CGTTGTTGTTCGCCTGTGAACTCGCACCGGTCTCACGCCGTGGAACGGTAACCGGCGATGTTTGACGGTCGAACGATGTTTGCGACCGTGGAGTGGCGTATCGTCGGTGGCCGGTGGTCGAACGGCGCTTCAGCCGTGGAGCGACGTTGTTGTTGGTAGTCGTTGGTCGAACGATGCTTGCAGCCGTAGAGCGGCGTATCGTCTGGTGATCGGCGGTTGGTCTTCTGGTCCGTGTCTTCTTTCTGTTGGAACTTTTCTAGTAGTTGTTGACAGATTGAAGGCTTGAAGTGGACTGACTAGATTGTCGAGAGTGTCCGGTATTTATACCCTTTTCGACAATCTAGTCCATCGTTGATTGGTTCGCGTACTATGTTTTAGACGAATGAAAATCACACCGTTGAACGGACATTCCTATCTATTATGTGTGATTTTCACTCGTCATATCGTGTCCATTTTTCCAATCGTCTTTATTTGGTGGTCTTGAAAAAGACCTTTTTCTGTGTCACGGTTGTTTGTTCCGTAACAAAGGTATACGTGGTACTTTTCTTGCTTATCTCCTAAAAAAATGTAATTCAATGAGTATTGTATAGTATATTGTTTTAATTAACGAATACAATTAAAAATACTTTGTATAATTTGTTCGATAAATTTTTACGTCTGGCCCGCATAGTGAACAAGTCAATATATTTGGCAAAGTGTTAATGCTTTGAGTGCGACTTGCTCGTCATAATGCTGTATGTGCCTACTATCTATCGTTCACGCGCATAACTCAGCTGTTCATATCGCATATAGAATAGAAAAATAATTCAACAATATTATGATATATATAGTGCTTA
>NW_021764153.1:0-2968 GCF_005508785.2 Acyrthosiphon pisum
GCGCTGACAATAGTACGATGTATGAACAACTTGAAAGATAAAACTGTCAGAACTATCAGTGGTGTTATCTCTAAGCGTCTACCCTCTCCCGGGCCGGACGGGACGTCATGTCGTATGATCTACTATACTCTACTTTTGAAATGAATATACCGCCGACACTCTCGCTGCTGTTCGGACGCTATATCGATCGACTTAGGATATCGTTTCGTGCTCGGAGAGTACAACGAGATCAAGAAATATTCGAAAAACATCGACGACATAATATAAAAGTACACAACGTTTTTTTCCAATAGCGTTCGATCAAGTTGTTGCGCAAAAACGCTCGATAACTTCGCACGTAAACCGCGTTTTTCCAGGACACAGTATATGTTAACCGAATTACGCTCGGCGCGTCCAAAACTAAAATTACCGACTTACACATGGGTAGTAGTCATGCATATAACCGCGCCCCCGAGCGGTATGACTCGTGGTACCTATATACAGCGGCTAATAAGTCACGATTTCCGGGCCGTGTCGATAATGACGATTCAATAAACCGCTCTGTGTGTGCACTGCGTGCGTGTGTGTGTGCGTGTGTCGGCATGTGTGGGCCTCTCATAATGTAATATGTGATGTGATATTATTCTTCTCGCAGGGTGGCCGCATCGCGCAAACGTGTAATGACCGGCTATTATAGGAGGCGCGCGGGTTTTGATTAGTAGGCGGCGCCCCTTTCGGGTGAAGAAACGCGCACAGAGACAGACAGATAGACGGACAGACGTGTGTGTGTGTGTGTGTGTGTGTGTGTGTGTGTTCGAGTTCGGTATAATACTATAGTGTTGTACACGAGACGAACCGAACCGGACGAAATTGTGTCATTCGAGTTCGATTTCGCTTCCTCGAAGACGTCTCATTATTATTAGGTATTATTATTGTTGTTGTTATATTGTCGTCGTCGTCGTGCCATGCTGCAGGTCTCTCCGCGTCTGGCGTTTAATTGTTTAGCGTCGGACAAAAAATATGACGCGGGTGCGCCTCCCCCCATTGTGTTACGGTTTAGACACCCGGTCGCGTGCACCGACTGAGGCGCGTGCGTGTAACCGGAAATCTGGGATGTGGACGTCGGGCGCGAGGCACGAACAATGGGGTTCTATACGTGGCCGAGGCACAGAGGTACAACTTCACTGGTATAGGGAATGCGGTATGATACTGGTATCTCGTAATATACCTGCATTGTACAGCCGGGTTCACACTACACTGTGACGTGTAAAATAATCACAGATACCATAGTTACCAAACGATACCGCATAGTTGAATACACTCAACTTTCGACTGTATGGTTCATTTATGTGCGGAAAAGTGATAACTTAAATATAATATTATTATGTTATCACCAGGTACAATACTCATATAATTGATATTGGATTTTGGTATAAACATAACAGTACGAAATCACACGACACGGTGTAGTGTAAACCCGGTGTAGGGTAAACCACAGATACCTTATTCTATAGTATATAAGGCCTAGTTTGAAGTGCTACACATGTAATAATATTATTATATTATTATGACGAGCGCACTCTTCGCGTATTTTTTTTCAGTGTTCGTACAGGCGGCGGCGACCTCGCATCGACAATAATACTATGCGATATTGCGATACGTACTGCGTTTGGTCGTTTTCTTCTTTTCCTCGCCTGGAACAACGTAATAATATATGTATAATATAATACCGTGTTATATAGGCTCCCGAATACGCATAAATTTCGTATCGGCTGCTGCTTCGGAAACGACAAGCTGTATAGACTAATATTTTCATTATTTTTTTTTTCCCAGCCACCTCATTCGTATATACACGTGTACAATATACACGTATACATAATATAATATATATGAGCGCGACGTTCCGGGTCATAACAATGACTTACGGACGCTATAAATTTTCATTAGCACCGGCCGGCACGCGCGTTTATCCACCGCCGCCGAACGGCAATCGGAAATCTCGCCGCGCGTTATACATTTCTCCGCGTTATTTATTTATTTACAACGATTTTTTTCCATACCTCCGACCGGCCCGGTATGATTATTACCACGGCCCTGGTATATATACCTAGTGTACCTGTATACATAGTTGTTCGCCGAGTTTTTATTTAATCAAAAACCGTCGCCGCCCTCTTCGAATTACGCATGTCGGTCTCTATAATATATATATATATATATTATATGAGTAACTACCTACCTACACACCTATAGTGCCAATATTGGCACTAATTTTCGTATAATATTGTAATATTGGGCACCGACCATGGTAGCTATATAACATCATATTATATCATCGTTGTGCTCGTTGTGTTCGATTTTTTTTCCGGTGGACACTCGGATCATGCATCGGAGTTTGGGGGCTTACAGTCAGGGATACTTGGACATGCGAACGACAGACGGTAACTTCGTTTTGGGCTGTATACTTCGCCGCCGTTTGGAAGATTGCAGATTAAAATAATAATGTCGTTTCGATTCGAAGTGTCGTTAAATCGTGTCAAAATATAATATGCCAGTGCGATACAGTCGACCAACGACCATCATTGCCTGCGTGTGCTTAAAGGGAATTTCGCAAGTTAAAGTGTTAAACCGACCGATGGAAAACTGATTTAATAATACAATATCAGCGTCCATCGGTATGGATGACAAAAATGTATTATAAATTGTATTTATATATAAATATATTGCAATTTATTTATTTATCGAATACTACAACTGGCAATTGCAATGCCCTCCGCTCACGATTTGAACACTGCGACGATCGCATACGATAATTAGGTGGTCGAACAGACGATCGCGTCTATATGCGATGTGGGTACCTATACCTATGATATATTATTATAATAAAAACAAGGACGACGTTCAAACCGCGTTTTCATTAAATCACTTGCCTTTTGTCGTCAGTTTTTTTATTTGTTGTAATTCCGCATATATGTATAGGTAATTACTGCAC
>NW_021764154.1:0-638 GCF_005508785.2 Acyrthosiphon pisum
GCAAATGTTCGTGATTTTTCCATATTTTGTCATTTTTTGAACTTTAAATGCTTATAAAAAAAAACTGTGACTAACGATTTTTAATATTTTTCATCTGCCTTTGAAACAATATACTAGGAGCCTTCTATTAAATTTTCAAGCTTTTATATCTAACAAATAAAATTTTATTGATATTTTTAGAAAAAAAAACTAAAAAAAAATGGAAAATAAAAATGTCCGTAAAGAGCTCAAAATAAATCAAAATATTTTGAAAACTTTATGGTGTATAGAAAATGCTAAGATAAACATTCAGTCAAAATTTCATGTATCTACGGTCATTTTTTTTAAAGTTACACCAAAAACCAAATTCAATTTTGTGAAAAATCGATCTTGCGTAAAAATTCCAGTTTTTCCTTAATTTACCTTTTGTTTTTCCCGGCGCTATTGAAAACTACTGGGAAATTTAAATTTTGACCTCCCCAATGCACCAACGATATGCACTTTCTGATCGAACAAGATACTGAAGTTGAAAATCGTAGCATTATTTCGACTACTTATCGTGTACACAGACACTAAAAAAATAAAAAAAATAAACAAAACACATCATTGTAAAATCAATACATTCATCGCTCCACTCAGAATCTAAAATTCTGACATTC
>NW_021764155.1:0-1235 GCF_005508785.2 Acyrthosiphon pisum
TTTCAACTGTTAACAAATCAATGTCAACATACATTGGAAATTCAAGATTTTATAAGTTATTAAGTGGTTAATACCTATAGGTACTATAACATGTAAGTATTGAACCAAATAAAATTATTGTTGATTAAAAATAAATATGTCTAACACATCATTTTCAAATTTTAGTGAAAAAAAAAAAAAATGTTTCTATTTTTTATATACTATATTAAATAGATGAAAATAATATTAATGTTGTAAATAAATGTTTTATATTTGCAGGGAAAAACTGAAAGATAAAATAATTATAATCAATTTTGAATTCACTAACTATCGACGTACACTAAGGAACTGATTTAATACTTATTATTACAGAAATATCATACAAAAGCTAAAAAAGTTGAAAACTGAGTATGTTCGTAAAGAGTTTAAAAAAGAGTCAAATTATTTTAAAAATTTTATCGTGTATAGAAAATGCTAATATAAACATTCAGTGAAATTTTCAAGTATTTACAGTCATTCGTTTTTTAATTACAACAAAATAAGAAAATCGTTATATGAGAAATCGATTGAATATCCAATATTGTAAAATATAAATATTATAAAATTTTAATTTGATTTACTTGTGGACATTTATTTTTTTATTGATAAAGGTAGACAAACTTATGAAGAATCTTGTATTACATTTTCAAATCAGTAGTATATATTTGTATGTTCACAGCCAGCTTTTCCACGGTAATTTTTTTTTTCCAAGGGGGAATGTCCCCCTTGGAGACTTTTATTTTACCGTGTAACACATTTCACACTGATTGTCTACCAAATTCTACCTCGTAAAAATATTTACAGTATTTCATTTCTACTCATGTTGGTTACACTGTTTTTTTTATCTAAATTTGATAAACAAATTTACAATTATTTTTTTTAATTTCCAAAGTTGATTATTATTTTTATTATACTCAGTCACTATCGATTAGCTGTCCGGTCAAGTCGTGTTTCGTTCATCAATTCTCTCATCATTAAATTGTTTTTTTCCAAGTTATTCTTTAATTTTTTAAAAATGAATTTCCAAAAATGCACAAACGATGTCCAGTCATTGGTCGACCAAATACGATTCAATTCAACACCAGCGTATCCAGAATTCTCTACATTTGTATCTAGGTTACGAACTTTTAAGTCGTTTCCATCGAACACCGGTCAAAATAAGTACAAATTAGCCGAATGTGGATTTTATTATATCAATCTCGACGATGCAGTTCAAT
>NW_021764155.1:19456-20782 GCF_005508785.2 Acyrthosiphon pisum
GTAGAAAATTAGATGGAACGATAGAACGAGAGACTTTAGGAAAGTACGATTATTTTCTTGAAACTATTACAGTAGATAGCACAGAAAACGGAAGTAACAATAGATTAAAACCCAAATACTATGAACGTAGCGACAATTGGGTCAGTTACGAGAATATTACACGCAGCCGAGGTAAATGTTACGGAGAGCAACAGACGATATGAATACGTAACTAGTACAGTAGGTCACACCACACGAATCGCGGAAAATGACAGTAAGAGTAGAGACTACAACTTGAATGGTACTACGGATGGAAAGTCGATGGATTATCCTAGTACTACAGAAATTGAGAGTACAGAAGTATACGAGAATTCCACACAAGTCACAAAAGTGCGAGTCGCGAAAAACGGTAGTAAGAGTAGGGACTACAATGTGGATGGTGCTACGGATAAGATATCGATGGACTATCCTAGTACTACAGAAGTTGAGAGCACAGTCAAATACGAAAATCCGCGATATAATAAAACTAACGTTAACGAAAAATCAATTATGTGTAATTCAGAGGAACATGAAACGGGTTACATATATATAGTTTGTGTAGTATTGGGAATAGTAGTGATAATAATGTTACTAATAATGATGAGTATAGTAAAATACTATAGATTAGTACGGAAAGAAAGATACCAATATCTGGTAAGAACATTAGAATTCACGGGAAGACACGCGTTACGTAATATAGATGAAATAGCACTCACGAGACTTTGAAATAAATAAATAAATAAATGAATAAACAAATAAACAAATAAATAAATAAAAATAAAAGCATATGTGTAAAAATAATTGATAGAAATAATTACGATTTAAGTAACCAAATATTTTAATTATAGGAATAAAAATCTATTGTTTTGTGCCAATTTGGACATTGCAATTATACTTAGAGACCAAACAACTGTAGTAAAGGCGGCGTTAAAGGGTATAAGTACGACGTCAGGGGAAGTAAATAGGTTATACACGGAGTTGGTAGATAAACAAGGGGTAATAGGACAGTTAGTTAATAAAACTAATACTATGGAAACATTAGTTTTGTCGAATAAAATACACGGTATATTTACAGCCTTATTAGCTCAATATTCAATGGAAACACAATCAATAAGCGCTATCATAACAGCCGCAAGGACGGGAGTAATACATCCGAGTTTAATGACCCCGCGCGAATTAGCTAATCATTTAACACAAATTAAATTAAATTTACCGATTAATTTAAATTTACCTATGGGAACTAACCCAAACGAAATATACGAATTAAGTAAAATTACAAAAATGGCAGTGTTCTATAAAGAAAATCAA
>NW_021764156.1:0-2422 GCF_005508785.2 Acyrthosiphon pisum
AACTATGTAAAAAAAAAATATTTTCAAAAAAAAATTTACACTTTTGAAATAATGACCCGGTATATTATACATTTATACTTACACATATAAAATGTATATTATAATAATATTATTATGTTGGCTATAATAAATAAATATAAGTGTAATACCTTGCTGGCTAAAAAAGAGACTATATTATTGTTTTGTATACGTAAATGTTTAATCGAATGGAATTTATTTATTCATTTATACCGTAATATTTTCAACAGTGAATTGTTTTAAATGTATCCAAATATTTTTATAAGTTTTATTATTTTGATTTTTTTTTTTAATTTTAGTATTTAATATTGAGTGTTTAAACTTGAAAGTAAAGTTATAAATTAATTTAATTGTTTTTCCTCTATCTAAAAGTTAAAACAATCGACATTCAAAACTGCAAGCTGTAAAAAAGTTGTCGAAGTAATTTGCAAGAAGTTCCAGCAACGGATGTCTTTATCTCTCTCCCATCTCAGCTTTCGTTGGTTATGATTAGAAAATGCAATTTTAATTTTTTACGTATTATTAGTAGTTCTCAGTGTGTGTTGGCAGAAAACTTAACAATACCTATTGAAATTAGTTATTTTCATAATAATTCACCAGTGCGTGCGTTTAATAATTTAAATATTTAAATAATTTTTTAGCTCAATATTTCCTATTGATTTAAAATTAAATCCACAAATTCGTCATTTAAAAAAAAACTCAAGCTGCATCATCGAGTCCATAATGTTTAATCCAATCATTGACAGACTTTTGTAAATTGTACCACCATTACATTCTTATTTTTCTAGTTATTGTCAACCGTGACGATCCTTCGTCAAAACACATACCCATTAAACAATTTTTTATAGATAGGTACATCAAAACCAATATGTATCTACCATTGATCATTAACAGTAAATTACTTTGTGGTGAAAGTGTGGATAAAATTGATACTTTATTTGTAAGCGTGGATTAGGCCTTAACGGGGATACCACAATAAAAAAAAAAAACGTGCCCTGTGTAATACCTCATGCATTTAAACGGTCTTTATTGTTCCAATGTTGTCGTTTTTCCCAAAGGTGATGTGGAAAGTTATACACAACTACCTGTTGGATAAAGAAATTACGAGAGTAATAAGGTTAATACTGAAGTCTATAAACTCCCCTTAAAATTACCGTCACCATCAGTGCCAATTCTAGTTATAACTTATAATATATAACGTGTCTGAAATACAAAATAATTTGTTCATCCTATTAATTTTGGATGGAGCATATTTTAAAATCTGAAAAACTGCTGACGATTATTATTATAATTAATAATACGGCAGTTATTAAATTATATTTACTAAGATAATTAAATAAGACATAATTTATCTTTTACTATAATACCTACTAGTATATAATTTGTGGGTTTCACTGTTTGGCCGCTTAACATTATTAAACCAGCTTTTCTCATTAATACAATGTTTTTATTTATTAATCATATTTTAAATATTATGGAGTATAAATAGACGTATAATATAAATGTATTTTATTTATGTTTTATGTCTTCGCTACTGAATATCTAAATTCTAAATACTTCAAAATGTAAGTATCGAGTATCTAGTATCACGATACTCCATAGGCAAGTATCTAATAATTAGAATCATGATACTAAAAATACTCGTATTTATGTTCACGTAGGTAATATATTTAGTATCGTGTGCATTCGTGCTACTGATTTTTAAGTGTCTTGCACTTTCCTGAGTATAGGGTATGGGCAGTAGATATTCTCACATCTGACCTTAATTCCCTACATTGTAGCTACCTAATAATATAATATTGTATTGCTGATCTCGCTCAGATTTAGTTTTGGCTACCATTGCTGCGTTTTGATTGTATTGATATAACATATTATTATTGTTATACTGCTCATCGGCGCGTGATGTTGTGTATTCAGCAATGGCTGGCGTCCGTATAAGAAGAAAACGAGCAATTTGATCGATTACCGTAATATGGTGTTATTATATCGACGACTATAGGCAGTGGATGCTGCAAATATAATATTATAAAGCAACGGATTTGTAGAAGGTATAGTGAACATTGTCGTTAGACACGTACCAGCTATTATAATAATATAAAAGTAAGGGTTTGGATTACTAAAAGTCGACGTGTCGATATGAGAAATCTTGTATTATCGTGAAGTATTATATTGTTAAGATTTGGTTATAGCTGCAGTATTGTTCATTATAATATTTATATAAATATATAAAATATCTCCATTCATATATATAAATGTTAATCATACATTCATTGATAATTAACAGTATACTGTATGTATAAAATTTGTAAAATATTTTTGCATTTCATTTAACCACAAATGCCTACCTATTACGCATATAGTGCACTATATTATTTATCTACATAAACTGAAATATTTTCCAAAT
>NW_021764157.1:0-847 GCF_005508785.2 Acyrthosiphon pisum
AATTATTGTTTAACACCAAAGACTCAATTATGAATTAATATTCAATTTTTTTAATTTTTATTCAATCACCTTCTTTATTAAATTATATATATTTTTAACATGATTTTTTAAATAGTTCATTACATCTTATAATCATTATAGCCTCCAAAAGTTCTTCATCTAAACTCTAAACATGCATGCAAATCAAAAGCCCAATTTAAAGCCCGTGCTATTTTAAGTTTTTCCTGGTATTGTATGTGTGTAAATAATTGGCTCTCAGTAATTATATGATTTTCTTAGTATTTATTGTTGGATTATTCATTATACTATTTAGAATTTTATACTATTCAATAAAATATGAATAGACATATACGGGCCGTCGCGGTCGTCCGTCAAATAATCTAATGTTGTTGAAAATGTTAAATGTAATGTGGTGCCCAATAAATAACTATGATATAATAATTAATTATAATAACAAACACTATATTATTATTGAGTTATAACTTATAAGACAATAAGGGACAACTAGTACCAAAAATCTTGACACATGGATAATTCCCCTGGGCAAGTAACGAACGGTCTAGGATTGAAACTTGAAAGATACAAATATAGCGCATTCGAGTATTTTCAGGGTCCTGTATCATCTATACAATTATCATTGTTTCTCCCCTATTGTCATATATAGTATTTGCTAGTAACTATAATTTATATCATTATATTACTTAAAGCAACTAATAATTTGGCGAATAATGAAATGGTTATCAACATTTTAATCATGGTCTCAATTGTATTATGAGTATTAAATTATGCGTACCTATTAATGGAATTCAAGTATTTAAAAAACACGTCAGGTTAAAAAAAAAAAAAA
>NW_021764158.1:0-765 GCF_005508785.2 Acyrthosiphon pisum
TATTATAATTTTTTGTTTGCAAATAATCCTTACATAAAATGTCGCATTAAAACTATTGAATAAAAGTAGGGGTTTTAATTGTCAAGCTTTAATAACTTATTGTTAAAAGTTAGAAAAAAGCTAAAAAAAAAAATAGGGGTTCCACGATAAAAGAGGATATAAAAAAGGGTTTCCGGATAAAAAAAGCTTAAGAAACGCTGGATTAGATAATAGAAAACGGTATAATGCGAGGATTTGAAACAGCGTAATGAGATCTGCATATTATGTATTCATAATTATTATAATTTATAAATTATAACAATTTGGTGACTTTAACATCAATTTTAATGATAAGAAATCGGAGACATTTAAAACTTTCCTATGGACCACGTTTTAAGATATTATGGTTGCCCATCGACCCATTAGAAAAATGTTATCACACGGCATACGGTTTGAATCGAAAAGTCACGTGATCTACGGGGACCCCCGCATACAGCGCTCATATTGGTTCAAATTAAAACTAATAAAAATTGTTATGTTATACCTATATACAATAAAAATATATACAGAGTGTTCCAAATTTCGTGTGACAAAAGACCGAAATTTGGAAGACCCTGTATAGTGATCATATTATATTATAAATTATAAAATAGTCCACTAGAAGCGCTAGTGCCCGGGGTCCGATTTAAATCCAATGCCGTCTTATCATAGCTCGTTGGGCAACCATACTATCTTAAATCGTGCTATGGACACATTTAATTTACATAATATGATAAACAATCCAGC
>NW_021764159.1:0-915 GCF_005508785.2 Acyrthosiphon pisum
TTTTTAATATTTTTCATCTGCCTTTGAAACAATATACTAGGAGCCTTCTATTAAATTTTAAAGCTTTTTTATCCAACAAATAAAATTTTATTGATATTTTTAGAAAAAAAACTAAAAAAAAATGGAAAATAAAAATGTCCGTAAAGAGCTCAAAATACATCAAAATATTTTGAAAATGTTATGGTGTATAGAAGATGCTAAGATAAACATTCAGTCAAAATTTCATGTATCTACGGTAATTTTTTTTAAAGTTACACCAAAAACCAAATTCAATTTTGTGAAAAATCGATTTTGCGTAAAAATTCCCGTTTTTCCTTAATTTTTCTTTTGTTTTTCCCGGCGCTTTTGGAAACCACTGGGAAATTTAAATTTTGACCTCCCCAATGCACCAACGATATTCACTTTCTGATCGAACAAGATACTGAAGTCGAAAATCGAAGCATTATTTCGACTACTTATCGTGTACACAGACACAAAAATAAAAAAATAAATAAATAAATAAATAAAAAAAAAAAAAAACACACATCATTGTAAAATCAATACATTCATCGTTTCACTCAGAATCTAAAAGTACATTTTAAGACCTTAGCTCCTCCGTCAAAATTGAACATTGTGAATACTATTATACCCATTTTGCCCATGCCATAGCTCATAGGTCATCTTCATCTATACAAATTGTTTATTTTATTTATTTATTTTTTTTTATCATAAACTATAAAATCTAATTATTGGTGTGTGTCTTTATGATAAAAATATTTTGAAATTTAAGTAATTTTAAGTACACTTAAACTGATTAGCTACTAACCAACCAGAATATATTAAGTCAAACCATAAAATATAAATGGATAGGTAATCAAAATTCAAATTATAAAAATCATAAACATATATTATCCCATAATATTTTCTTTAAAAAAA
>NW_021764160.1:0-801 GCF_005508785.2 Acyrthosiphon pisum
CTATAATAGGTATCAATAATAAATTCCAAATTAATCATATCATCAATATCCATTAGGTAATGCGTTATACATCAACAATAAACCGTGGTACTATCATAGATATATAATAGTATACTTTAGAAGTTTCAAGTACCCACAAATATTATTATACAATCACAACAAAATAACTAAAATAGTTATTCCAGGTTTTTTAATATGTAATTTCGTCCAAATTCGAACTTAAAATGACTATAAAAAAAACTGTGCTTATGTATTTCTTAGAACTTTTGGTAACAGAATTAAATATTTACGTGGAATCTTGTTTTAAATTTTCAATCCTTAGGTATAAAAGTTGAACATTTAAAATTTTTAACTACAAAATAATTATTCAGTTTTAAATTTGATAAATTTTGTCAAAATTTCAACACTTCAAATGCTTATAAAAAATAATTGTGCCTATGTATTTTTAATATTTTTCAACTGCTATTGTAACAATGTATCAGGAGCCTTGTATTAATTTTTTACACTTTTTTGCCCAATAGATAAAACTTTATTGATATTTATAGAAAAAAAAAACTAAAAAAATTGAAAACTTACAATGTCCGTAAACAACTCAAAAAGAGTCAAATTATTTTCAAAATTTTATCGTATATAGAAAATGCTAATTATAAACATTAAGTGAAATTTTCAAGTTTCTACAGTCTCTTGTTTTTTAATAACAACAAAATAAGAAAATCGTTACGTAAGAAATCGAGTGATTATCGAATGTTGTAAAAATATGAATTTCAACGCTTATAAAAATTTAATTTGAGTTCTTACAGA
>NW_021764161.1:0-1720 GCF_005508785.2 Acyrthosiphon pisum
CCCAAACAAGTTTAACAGTAGCTTAAAAACAAAAAAATGGTTATACCTTTTTAAATTTTAATTTTAGAGTTTTAGACTAGGTAGTACCTATGTAATTATAATATAAATATATTTTAGACAACAGATGGCACTCACAGCCTCCCACTGAATCCACACCTGATCGGTATTAAAATAATTTTAATATATTAATTAATCAAAAAATTATCAGAGATATACTTAATAGTCTTTAAGTAATTTTTGTGTATTAAGTATTATTTATTTGGTACAACATACATTTTGGTTTTTATTTTGTTATAGCTTTGTACCAAAGAAAAACCAGCATTCTTCATTACCTAATAGATTTGTGGAAATTGGATGGCTTAACTTTGAATTCTCTAATTATAAACAGGTAAAATTAATGAGTGATACACCAGTCATTTTTTTCTAGGGCATTCCGTTATTCGGAGTTCTTATAAAAATAAATCATCAACATATAATTTTTCTTACATAATATTCCTCTTATATGACTGATAATGTTATATAATAAATAATGTTTTTGAAATGTATATAAAATATAAATGTATATTAATTTGAATTAATGTTAAATAATAAAACTGCTATTAATAAAATGCTATAAAATTAGTTCATCTACTACATATTAATTGTTTGCTTATAAATATTATATATTATTAGGGTTACCAGACGTTTTCTTCTTCCAGAACATGTCTTAATAAATTTAACGTCGGGGGGGGGGGGGGTAATATTGGAAAATATCAAGGTTTTTATTAGATATAAATGTTATTTTACTATTCAATAAATTTATAAACTTAAAAAACTTCTTAAAAAGATAAAACAGCACATACTTATGCAAAATTCTTCAACTAAATTGTGTATTTTTTTTAAAAAATCAAATACCTAATAACATTATCAGCTATTCAGAAATACTTAAAATTTCACAGCACCTATTTTTTTGTATACTTGGCCACAATGCCAATATTGAAAGAATATGCATTACTAACTGATCATCCGGTTACATTATTTTTTATTTTTTATTTTTTTGTTATTTTGGTTATCACTGAAAGAAAAACAAATGTTTAACAAAAGTTAAACTATATACTTACCTACGCACCACGAGTTGTTTGCAATCTACTGCAAGTAGATTGCCTACCTAATAATATACTGCTCGCATAGTAAAAAAAAAACCTAGCAATAGCAATGCATTGCCAGGTCCGGCTAGTATTCTACAATTTATCCTAAACTTAATTCTTTATAAAAGTTTTGTAACTAAAGTTATGACTTTATATGACCGTATTTCATCAATCGTTTATTATATTTTTTTACTAATTATATGTATAATATATTTTAGGTCAGAACTAGATATGGTGGAGGTACAAGGAAAGTACACGTCAATAAAAATTTTGTAAAATCAGACTTGATTGATTTAGCTATACAATTATTTTTCCCTAATGGTAATTCATCTAACTTTGGACCAATTGAACAATTTAAAACCGATTTATTTGACTTTCAACGGAATGTTTTGCCTGGTGACTTATCCGTGGCCGAGTTGTATTTAAAAACAGGTACCTAATAATTAAATAATAATAGACTAATTAACACTTTTAGTACAATGAAACACTATCATAGATTTTTGGCTGATACCAAATTGGTTCTCGAGTCCCAACCCCACATGCTGAATTGGTTTTCGTATGAAAAAGGTATTTTATTAAGTTGAGCGTTATTG
>NW_021764162.1:0-766 GCF_005508785.2 Acyrthosiphon pisum
AAAGGTTGGTTCACAGTTTAGAAATTCACTTAATGCCCTCATGACAACCCTTAATGATACTACCCCACATTATATAAGGTGTGTTAAACCAAATGATAACAAGTTACCATTTGTGTTTGACAATCAACGAGCTGTTTATCAATTGCGAGCTTGTTGTGTGTTAGAAACAATCCGCATTAGTGCTGATGGCTTTCCTTCTAGGTATAATATATAATTCAAATACTTTTAATTATTTAATTCATTTTTAAATAATAAATATTTTAGATGGACCTATGTAGATTTCTTCTTAAGATATCGCGTATTATTGGAATCAAAGAAAATTAATAGAAATTATCCTAAATTAACTTGTCAGCAAATTATTGAAGAACATATTGAAGTATATTATCTGTATATTTACTTAAAATGTCTTCAAACACTATAATAAACTAAACATTTTACAGAATAAAGAAAACTATAAGTTTGGCAATACAAAAATATTCTTCAGAGCTAGTCAAGTTGCATACTTAGAAAGAAAACGGGCTGATATACGTAAAGATTGCAGCATACTTATTCAAAAAACTTGGCGAAAATACATATGCCAAAAAAATTATGTACAAATTCTAAAACATAAAGAAGACGCCCAAAACAATTCTATATGTAATTATTTTAGCATTGTTATACTATGCAATGTATTAGGGGTGAGTGGGGCTGATTTGAATGCGGGGTACATTTGAATTTGTTTAATATAATTTGTTACAGATTATTTAAATTATAAAAATAATAAAAT
>NW_021764163.1:0-791 GCF_005508785.2 Acyrthosiphon pisum
CGAGAACTTTTCTTTTCTTTTTCCCCGAGATTTCAAAAACTATTAAGAACTTTTTACTTTAGATTTTGTCAGATAAATATCTGATAATTACATGTTAAATTTTGCAAATATTCAGTGTTGTTATAGGTATTTATTCAAAAAAAATACATCATTTAAAAAAATATTAAAAATAAACATAAAATAAAATAGTTAATTTTTTAAATATATATTATGAAAAGTCATTCTCTGACTTAATTTAGTAATAATGCGAAGAAACTATTATCTAACATTTGAAAAATAATGATAATAAATACTTCTTATAATAAATAATCTTAATAATTCAAACCATGTTTGAACTAAAACATAAAATCATATCGAAAGTTCTATCATTTGACTTGTTTAAAATTACACTGTAGTAGGTACATTTAGACGTTAATGTTAATATGTGAAAAATTAATTAAGTTAATTTATTTATTGTTTCTCTATCTGTCTATCGATTTTATGTACGCTTGATGTACCTATTTTGAACTACATTAACTATTTACTAACTAACTCCTATTAATTCATATATATATATTTATATATATGCATATTATAACATGCTTACCTACTTCATATTATATTCCTATTCTATATACATATGTAAGAGATTAAATACACGGGGGTTGTCAGGATTACAAACTAAACAATAATACTAATTAGGTATCAATACGATTTATTATGCTAAAACGCGAAACGTCGCCGAAGCGTAAAACTATTTAAAACACAGATAAAATAAAACGGCGGGTTCGATCGAGAGCACACACGTCGTG
>NW_021764164.1:0-1030 GCF_005508785.2 Acyrthosiphon pisum
TTTTAATAGGTAATCCTTTTCATATCCAGAAAGGATTTAAAGTTTTTAATTATATATACAATAGTTATTTTTTTGTAAACAGACTCAAATGGGAACACATCTAATAACTTAAAGTTTTTTTTAGTTGAACTAATTAAAGTAGTTTTACTTAATCATATCCTAAACATTTTAAGTTGTAGTGGTCTACCGCATTTTAATTCAGTCTAAATTATTGTTTTGACTTTTATTTGATGTAAAAGTATTTTTCAAAAATTATAAAGAAATTAGGAACCTACCTAGCCAATTGATTGTTTTCATTTTTATAAACAAATTATTATTACAAATTACCTATTTCAAGTAATTATTACTTAGTAAGTATTATTACTTATATTTACAAACAAAATTTTAAAATTATTATTTACAAATGTAAAATAAAAATAATGCATTAATACAGAAGTATTTATTTGTGTATCGAGTGTATAGAGTCAGGATTTATATGTTTTTACATATCGTTTTTGACTTTCTGAGTACCCATATTATGCAGTCTTGAAAGAGACAGTAGGTTAGGAGGTACTAAGTAGTACAACTGTGCCAGTTCACAGGGGCGAATCCAGAGACATGATTAGAGGGTGACCTGCTAGTCATAATTTTTAGAAAATGTCGATGATTTTTTTTTTTTGTAATTTTGTTTTTAACAGTATAAAATTGTTTAGAAATACAGCTCTGGGGAGGTGGGGCTAGGGCTCACCTGACAGTTTAACGGATAACAGTCCATAAGGTTTGGTATGTGTGGACAAATTCCCTACTATAACCCAAGTTGAGAGTAAGTTTGTGCAGTAAAAAAAAATCAATAAAAAAAAACTCTGCAGTTATACGTATGCACGTAACGGGGTCCGCAATGCACCGCAAGGTGGATTGTCTACCTGATAATATAGGATTCGCCCATCGTCTGCGATCCGACGCAGTCGGATTGCCTACCTGTGTGATTTGACGACTGATAGCTAGACATCAAATACAGCTATCAACTCTACACTTTTTAACAACCAAAAGC
>NW_021764165.1:0-1396 GCF_005508785.2 Acyrthosiphon pisum
ATGGTCCTATTTGGGTTTCTATTGATGAATCTACTGACTAAGTCAGTGTTAAGACCAAATCGCCGTACATTTAATTTTGAAAATTTAAAACAATATATGGCTTGTCATTGTTTCACTTTAAATTGATTAAACCTCAATTGTATTTCAATTTAACAAAATTTTTTTACTATTGCATATTTTTTAATTTTTTACCACAAAATATTATATTTTTTAAATTAAATTAATTATACATAAAAAACAATCAATTGTACCTATTTGTTATTCAAAAATTATTTAAAATTGTATTTTAATTTAAAACTTTAACATATTTTTTAAATTTTTCCTAGTACATATTCTTATTTTATACTTCATATTTTGGCAATTTTAATTACATATATATGTCCATATTTTTGGTTTTTTATTACATATAAATCCCAGCCCTATACATAACGTTTGTTTCAGAAGAGCATTTTATATTACTTGTACAACATGTTAAAGTTAAAACCCGTAATAATTAAAACCTATATAATTAATATCGATCTAATCATGCGTTAAATTATTTGTGTTGAAACTACGGTTTCATAACATTTTTGGTGGCAGCGGTGGGATACGTTACAGTATACACTACCACGTACGACTAGTGACATTTTTATTAATAATATAGTGTGGTTAAGGCGTTAGCCAAAATTTTAACTAAGTGCAAAATATCCAGGGTTTCAAAGAACATTCAGACCAATAATAAAAAAAAAAAAAAAAGAGGAAAAGAAACAGAACATTTCAGACAAATATTGGTACGTATAAAGTGCGTAATCATAATAATCGGTCGGGTATACGTGAGAGACCGAGCCGCCGCGTCGTGTTCGATATTTCCAACGTTGTTGTACGCACCTCCGCCGCGAGCTCATCGCCGCCGTCGACGCGTACGATGGTTAAATATTGCCGCCCGTGACGTCACTACGCCGCCGCCGTAACAGGTAACGTCCGTGTTGTAAACACGTGAACAGAACAGTTAGACGGTACACGATTACGGAAATTTTAATTCAATATGCGATGCAACCGAAGACAGAACATCACTGAAGAGAAACCCATCATTATTAGTGGTCCCCACGCATAGCTGTTTCGGGCAGGGTTGGCACGAAAAAGCCCACCCCGAAAAAACCCGGGCTGCTTTTCTGGGTTAAACCCTCTTGATATTTTGAAAAACCCATAAAAAAACCCGGGCTGCTTTTCTGGGTTAAACCCACTAATTTTTTTTGAAAAAACCCATAAAACCCGGGTTACTTTTCTGGATAAAATAGAAGTTCACTCTTATTTTTTTTTTATTTTTTTTAACTTGTGTTAATTTTCAGAAAAAATTACCTTATAGGTATTATTTATTTTTCTAATTAAAATATTAAATTGATTTGAAAAAAACTAA
>NW_021764167.1:0-1623 GCF_005508785.2 Acyrthosiphon pisum
TAATTGTATAAACAATATAAATGCATATAATTATACGGCCCAAGGGCCATGGGGGGAATGCCCCCTTTGCCCCCCTCTCACAGGTACAGGGTGTGGCGTCCTCTTAAATTGTAGGTAGATATATAAAATATTATACTTTTTTGACCATAGTATAGTTTCATGGTCGATTTGACTTTATTTTCTTGCATTTTGTTCACCGTGTACTTGACACGTCTTATGAGTTTTCGAAACTCCTTTGTACGTACGAACATATTTTCAAAAACGGTTGTAAGTACTAGGCTATTGGAAAACACTTAAATATTCTTTTACAGAGAAACTGCAGATTAATGTAATTTTCTAAATAAATAAACTTTATTGGGTTGCTATAAACAGTACAAAAGTAATAGTTTTTGTGAGTGCGCGTCAAATAAAATAAATATGTTAAAAACCGTAATTTTATTATAATATTATAATTCACTCAAAAAATACAGTTGGTAAACATTTTATAAGAGTTTATAAAATCAAAACCAAAACCAAAATTTCCTACCACTGGTATTGAAAAATTGAAACCAAAATCAAAAAAATTAAAAACCGGTATACAAAGCGGAAACAAACGCCCAGCTGTACCGCGAACACCACTACATCGTACCGCGAGCATAGCAAATCATCGATAACCTCTCCTCCGTACTGACATCATCTCTCCAACACTCGGCAACCGATCGACCGCCCAATAGTACCGCGCCAACCACTCCGCTGTACCACGACTATCGCTCTATCGTACCTCGACTACCACTCCACCAAACTGTGATCACCTCACCACCACTCGACGAAAACCGAACGACCGTCTGATCGTACCACGATCACCACTACGCATAGGTGAAACTAACGTTAAGATTCTGGCGGAAGGGGGGGGGCTACAGCCCACCAAACAAAACAATTCATTTAAAATAACCCATAGGTGGCTTATATCTATTTCAATAAGGAATATGTTTGTGAGGGCTAAGTCGTAGTCAGAGGGCAAAGCCCCTCCCCGTAGTACATGACAGCCACCGCCTCTGAACCGTGACAACCGATACATTTTTAAGTAAAAAAAATAAGTGCATTTTTTATTGAGCATATTATGCGTTAATACTTTTTTAAGCGCACATTGCACATTTATTAGGTACTTTTAGATTCTGAGTAGAACGATGAATGTATTGATTTTACAATGATGTGTGTTTTTTTTTTTATTTTTTTTTAATTTTTTTTATTTTTTTTTCTGTCTGTCATCACGTTTTAGGACAGTAAAAGTGCTTGGATTTTCTTCAACAGTACCTTTTCTGATAGGAAAGTGAATCTAGTTGGTAATTTGGGGGGTCAAAAGTAAAATTTTTCCAATAGTTTTCAAAAGCGCCGGGAAAAACAAAAGAAAAATTAAGGAAAAACGGGAATTTTTACGCAAAATCTGTTTTCGAGAAAATCGATTTTGGTTTTTGGTGTAACTTTAAAAAAAAAGACCGTGGATACATGAAATTTTGACTGAATGTTTACATTTCCATTTTCTATACACGATAAAATTTTCAAAATATTTTGACTTATTTTGAGCTCTTTACGGACATTGTCAGTTTTAATTTTTTTTTAGTTTTTTTTCTAAAAATATCAATA
>NW_021764168.1:0-848 GCF_005508785.2 Acyrthosiphon pisum
GTAAATTATAATTTAAAAAAACAGAATATCTAATAAAATTAGAAATAACTACAACCACCGGGAATAAAAATAACTAAAAATAATTAAATCATAAATGATACTTATCCAATAGATGTCGAATAGATATAATATTGTGTGACGGAAGAGTTGTGTACAACAATCTGGGTTCTGATTTTAAATATTTCAATTTATCAGTGCCTTGCACCCGAATTAACCAAAACCCGAATAAAAAATTCTGGTTAAACCGAAACCCGTTATATTTTTAATTTTACAATCTTCATTTGATATATAATTTTGTATAATATATTTTATGTAGTTGGTGCGATCTTGTAGCCAATTATATAATAATGGTTTAATAATAACAATATTTGGCTATTTTACAATCAATTGGAGGTAAATAATAAAAAGGTGGGTGGCAAGTGTATCGCTATAATAGATGGTGTTAAATTCACTGATACCTATATCAATGTATAGTGTATACGAAAAACAATTCTGAGCGAAGACGGTCGGACAGCCTATGATATTTTAAGCAGGGCTTGAAACCGTTTTCAAAACCGATTTCAGAAACCGGTATAAACCGTTTTAAAACCGAAACCGAAACCGTAATCAAAACCGAAACCGGAAAAAATTGGATACCGGTAATAAAGTCAAAACCGAAACCGGAAAAAATTGGATACCGGTATTATAATTTAAAACCGAAACCGAAAAAAATTGGATACCGGTATTAAAGCTAAAACCGAAACCATAAAAAATTGTAAACCGGTATTAAATCCAAAACCGAAATCTAAAAAAATTGGAAACCGTTTTTTTTTTTTCAATTGACGTGTTTTTAATACTTGAATTCCATT
>NW_021764169.1:0-930 GCF_005508785.2 Acyrthosiphon pisum
TTTACGTGGAACCTTGTTTTAAATTGTCGGTCCTTAGCTATAAAAGTTGAATATTTTATAAATTTTTAACTACAAAATAATTATTACATTTTAAATTTGATAAATTTGGTTGAAATTCCAACTATAAATGCTTATTAATAAAAATTGTGCGAATGTATTTTTAATATTTTTCAACTGCAGTTATAAAAATATATCAGGACTCTTGTATTAAATTGTCATGCTTTTTTAACGATCAAATAACATTTTACTGATATTTATAAAAAAAAAATAATGGAAATATAAACAACCAGTGAAAATTTCATGTATCTACAGTCATTAGTTTTAAAGTTACACCAAAATCCAAAATCAATTTTCTCGAAAACAGGTTTTGCGTAAAAATTCCCGTTTTTCCTTAATTTTTCTTTTGTTTTTCACGGCGCTTTTGAAAACTATTGGAAAAATTTTACTTTTGACCCCCCAAAGTACCAACTAGATTCACTTTCCTATCAGAAAAGGTACTGTTGAAGAAAATCCAAGCACTTTTACTGTTCTAAAAGGTGATGACAGACACAAAAATAAATAAAAAATAAATAAAAAAAGGTGGGTAAGTGGATGTCGCTCTGCTGTACAGTAGGTTACAAGTGGGTCACTGTATAATGGATAGTATTAAATTTGAATTCAATGATATAATATCACTGTATAAGAAAAACGATTCTGAGCGGAGACGGTTTGTCAGTCTAGATATTAGACATACATATTATAAGTATACTTATCTATAGTATTATTAATAATTTTCAAATTATTCATATCAAAATATCCATTAGGTAACGCGTTATACATCAACAACAAACCGTGGTGCTATCATAGATATATAATAGTATGCGTTCTATCGTATCTGGTCTCAGCACCAGTTATTGGATCAATGAAATTTTCTGAATGATTAACCGTTTT
>NW_021764170.1:0-801 GCF_005508785.2 Acyrthosiphon pisum
TATGATATTCAAACAGCTTTAATTGATTCAGCCCTTGCAGTCCATCGGGTGGGTTTTTGATAGATTCACTTGTTCAACAAATGTACCTATTCAATCGATGCACTTGGCATGGAATGAATGGAATTTTGTGACCAACAATATCTGTTATTCTATGCTGAGTACCATTTATCTTACATGACATGCTACTAGCAAAATAATATGATTGAAATGCAATATTATATATATATTTACATTATATAAATATTTTTTGTTTCCTATTTGTAGTTCTTAAATATTATTTACTATTATATTAGGTCATAATAGGTATAATAATTTATATTTGATTTTTGAAATAATCATAAATTATAATAAAATCATAATTGCTGATTTGCCGACCGCTATATCAAAATAACAAATTGGCCGACTAAAATGAACCAGGTGTTTTAAGTGTGACACCCCCCCCCCCCACAACCCCCACTAAAACCGTCCCTGAGTATACTTTAGAAGTTTCAAGTACCCACAAGTTATATTACACAATCACAACAAAATAACTTAAATAGTTATTCCAGGTTTTTTAGGTATGTAATTTCGTCCAAATTCGAACTTAAAATGACTATAAAAATAAACTGTGCTTATGTATTTCTTAGAATTTTTGGTAACAGAATTAAATATTTACGTGGAATTTTGTTTTAAATTTTCAATCCTCAGATATAAAAGTTGAACATTTTATAAATTTTTAACTACAAAATAATTATTCAATTTTAAATTTGATAAATTTTGTAAAAATTTCAACTTCAAATGCTTATAAAAAATAATTGTGCC
>NW_021764171.1:0-847 GCF_005508785.2 Acyrthosiphon pisum
CTGGAACTGGTGCCATCTGTACACTAAACCCATTGTATTTCGTAGTAAATCATTATCTTCAGAAGGGTATTTTCTATGAACATTTACGAATATACAATCTATTATGAGAACAAAGTTGAATATTATATTATATGTATTTGTGTGTGTGTGTGTGTGTGTGTGTGTGTGTGTGTGTGTGTGTCTCACTTAATGATTATGTTCACGCGACCAGATATTGTAAGTTAATAACAGCTATAACACTATGTTACAATCATACTTTCATCATCCGTGATCCAAATGTATGTGAACAAGTAATTTTTTTACTCTATCACGTGTACGTGAATATAATTAATAATATCTTCCGAATCTGAAATTTTTGTATAATCATACGATTAGGAAACTATTAATGAAATCAAACTAAGTTTATAGTAATTATTATATTTACCCATATTAGAAATAGAATGGGTTATACGAGTCATATCTATCTCTGACGGTTTTATCCTGTAAGAGTAAAATGGAACCCTTGTTACAGGATATGACGTATTAAAACTAATAATAGTCAAATATTTACGACATTTCACACATCGACTAAATTGGCTATATGTTTGGAGACCTATAATAGTCTGAAATTGACGGTGAAATCCCATCAAATTGATTTGATAATTATTGTTCTCATTATCAACGCGTAAGCAAAACAATGAACAATAGTGTTTTGCTATTGATCCCAGGCTTATACTTAGATAAATTTCTTTAAGTATAAAATTAGAATTATTTAACTTGAATAAATCTAATATTTCCTGTTCATCGTACGCGAATGAAAATGCCATACGTCGAAAGGTTTCATATGGAATATTTGGATTCCGAACAT
>NW_021764172.1:0-825 GCF_005508785.2 Acyrthosiphon pisum
GTGTAGAATTAACTACAGATTTCTAATTGGCATAATGTCGTAGGTACAGGTAGACCATAGGAGAACAAAACGGATTCGCAGAGTATAATATGAAAATGAAGAATAATATAATATTATCTATCAGTGATTCTTTATTTATATATAGTAAAACCTCTTCGTTGACGGAATCGCTCGGTATACCAAGTACCAACTAATTTTTCCGAGTTATAAAGGAGTTTCCATTGTAGAGAGACTAAAATACACGGGATATAGGTTTAACGGGACTGTTGTTGTTTTCATGTTGTAAGGAGATTTCTGTCTTATAAAGTGTCCGTTATAAGTAGGTTTTATTATATATATATATATTTTTTAATTTCTTGTATACATTATTTTATTATATGTTACTTATCTAATAATGAGCTATATAATATATTCACTGAACATTACCATACCCATTTTTTCCTTTAATAACTGACCTGACATTAAAATTGGGTGGTTATAATTTTAAAAAAGTTTATATTTCCGCGGGACACTTTTTAAATTGTATAAAAAAGTATTTAAAAATATGATCAAGCATACATAACAATTTAACAATCTTAATACTTGAATAATGTTGAGTAAAGACGGGTGTGAGCAGTTAGGTGAATCAAATCACCCAGTTATGTAGAATGTAGATAGACAAAGATGTATAGCGTACTGATCGATGACTTAAATCTGTTATTGAAATTCAAAGGTGCTATCAGCCACGGTATACAGATCTATCATTGGTTATTTTAAATTAGATGTTAATTTATTTCATAATATTATCATACCAGTCCAACTTGTCGATTTGTATGCTCGAGGTGG
>NW_021764173.1:0-1278 GCF_005508785.2 Acyrthosiphon pisum
GAACTAACAAACGATTCCATTGCATATTGTGTCAGTAAAGACTTCAAAATGAGTGCAGAGATTGCATAACAATTCAAAAAAAGATGAGAAGATGAGAAGACATACTAAAAGAACAGAATAAAAAAAAGTGGATGTCGCTCTGCTGTAAAGTATGTTACAAGTGGGTCAATATATAATGGTTGATATTAAATTTGAATTCAATAATATTATATCGTAGTATAAGAAAAACGATTCTGAGCGGAGATGGTATGTCAGTCTAGGTATAAGACATATTATATACTTATCTATGGTATTAAAAAAAAATACCTATAATAAATTCCAAATTAATCATATAACAAAAAGATTAGGTACTGATAACGTGTTATACATCAAAACAAACCGTGATAACGTCATAGATATATAAAAGTATACTTTAAAGGTTTTAAGTAGCCACGAATTATATTATACAATCACAACAAAAAACTAAAATAGTTATTCTAGGTTTTTTAATATGTAATTTCGTCCAAATTTGAACTTATAATGACTATAAAAATAAACTGTGTAAATGTATTTGTTAGATTTTTTGGTAACAAAATTAGCTGCTTACGTAGAATCTTGTTTTAAGCTTTCAATTATTAGATATTAAAGTTGAACATTTTTAACATTTTTAACTACAAAATAATTGTAATATGTAATATTTAGACTTAAATAAAAACACAGGATGTCAGGATAACTAATAAATGGTGGACCGTACTGAGTGTGGAATGATCCAATATACATGTTCATATATATTATATACACATTAGGCATATACTTACGCTCCCTCATACACCACACACGATACATGCGAAACATAAATGATATTCAACACCTCTCCGACCAGCCGTTTAGTAAAAACCAACTATAAATTATCAACGGCACCAGACGACACCACATTATAACTCATAATAAACTTCAAGAAGCCGACGACAAATTCCCGATATAGTCGTAGGGACATCATAACACAATAAATTACCTACCAGCGGCACCTCTGTCATACCACTGAAGACAGAAAGTCATAAACACATCAATACGTAAACGCAGACATCGATGCACCAGAAGAAGGGATCACACCAAAGTCACATTATATAAGGACCCTACGGGATCGACTCGCCAAACAGTCTTTTTCACAAGATCATCCGATGCACAACGTCCACGGCAGTCAGCGTCACGATACCTTTTTCTTTGCTGTTCAGAGGAAGTATCCACCAACATCAACTTAGACGTATATGTATAATCATCTCAACATTCAGTATGACC
>NW_021764174.1:0-767 GCF_005508785.2 Acyrthosiphon pisum
TAAATAAATCATTGTTATTATTAATGATTGTCGGTCGTAATTAATACATAATACAATACGATTATTTCGAATTAAAAATTAAAAATACCATATATTATGTACAAAACAAAAATATTTCTATGAAACATAATTATTTGATTACAACAAAATCCAATTTAAATAAAATATTCAATTATTTGAAATACAGGACTTTTTCTAAGAACCGGAAAACTTATTATTCATTAAAATGGGGTTCCGGTTCTAATTCCGGTTCTAAGCATTGTAAAAAATGGATTCCGGTTCCGGTTCTGGTTCTTAGATTTTCTATAAGAACCGGTTCCAGAACCGGTTCTTTCGGTTCCGGTTCCAGTCCCTGAATAATATATTTATGTAACACAACTTATGCAATTCAACACTAAACTCCTGAGTAACTGATTCATAATCAACGCCGAGCCAAATCTATTAGAGTTATCAATTTGAAAATGTTGAGAGTAAATTAGTATTATAATTTATCAGTGATCTGAGAAAGGATTTTGCAAAATTTTGACTCTAAGGGTTTAAATTTCTAAAAAACAAAATTGTATGTGTAAAAACTATAACTATATTCGTAATGGTTGCTATTGGTTATATGATAAATAATTATAAATAAATAGAAATAATTATTCAAATCAAATTTTCGAACATTGCTTACCAAGGACGATAAAATGCATTTGTCCACGATCGGATGTAGTCGGCATGCCTACCAGGGTGACTGAGTTGCACTTAAAACATAAAAAATTGGTTGATGA
>NW_021764175.1:0-825 GCF_005508785.2 Acyrthosiphon pisum
ATATAAATAAAAGTAAGTGGCGGTTTCTATTATCCTTATGATCTCGAAAACTACCCGACCGATTGACTTGAAATTCAACATAGATATTCAGCTACATCTGAGGAAGGTCAGAACCGACATGAAAAACCCACTCGATGTCTTTCTCGGTCACCAGGTCGAGACGACTGCATGTAAATATTTTAATGTATATTTTATAATTATTATATTTCTATGGAAACTGTCCGTTTATAAGCCAATACGAGCAAAATACAAATACAAAAATGAAAAGATGGCATGATCGATAAGAACGATATCGTATTTTTTTATTTGTAAAAATTATATAATAATCTGTATCATTTTAATGCTTGAGGATATACGATGTTCTTTGTTTTTCCATTCGGACAATAAATGTAGAGATTTTTCGGGTCACCGCCTCTTGAACATGCCACATATAATTGTCCATGAGAGAAGCACATAGGATCAAGTAGAAGTCCCGTACATTTCAATGATTGACCTTGAGATTTATTTATGGTGAAGGTGAATGCAAGTTTTACCGGGAACTGTAATCGCTAATAATATATAAACGTACATGCAGTTAAAAATTCCCATGGGGTGCAATGGCCCCCTTGGCACCCCCCTGCTGGCGCCTATGCTCACTGTAGCAAGTTACACCCAAAAGGAGTTGAACAATCATATTTTTTTTAAGAGTTGTGATTTTTTACGGGCAACGAAGTGCACGGGTTCAGCTATAAAAATATAATTATCATTAATTACCGCTAGAAAACATTTCAATAGTACGTTTTCATTAACCCGTTTTTTTATATTTACTTGCCCGATCACAAAATT
>NW_021764176.1:0-1462 GCF_005508785.2 Acyrthosiphon pisum
TTAGTACAGTCGGCAGGGCAACTTACAATGTTTATATTGAAATGGAAATAATATGTCTTAAGACCAAAAAATAAAAAATAATTAGTATATTATAAACGAAACAAAATATTGATCTCCAAAGGGAGTCAAAAGAAAAAAAGAAAAAAAAATAGGTAATCGAACAAAAATGATTATGGCAATTTGTTTAACTCTGAGGACAGAGATGATTGAATACAGAAAAAAAAAATATATATAATAAGTACAAATTATTTTTTTTTTTTTTTTTTAAATTATCAAGAGATGGATATTAGAAAGGGACCAAACAAAATAATTATAATAACATTGTATGATATTTTGAACAATAAATAAAAAAACAAACTGGTCCAAGTACTATAGTAGTACCATACAGTAGGTCAAATTATATATTCAGGATAACAAAATTAAAGTTTAGAAGGAAAACCTACAGTATATATAGAATTAATGTAATTTACAATGAAGGATATAATGAGTTATCAATAGTTTAGGGTAAGTCACTAAGTTGACTTTTAATAGGGAGTAGTGATCCTAAAAATAAAATTTTTTGTTTTTTGTTTTTTTTTTTTTTTTTACAGGTTATCTAATAAACTAGGAAATGAAGTGTCCGCAGACAAAAATTATTGCATAATCAGAATAGAATTCTAGGTGTTGATCAAAGTATCAGAAAAAATGTTAATATTGTTTAATATATATATATAAGCATATAATAATGGGCCGTAGGTGGACCAAGACATGCCGGGAAATTATTTTCTTTCTATAGCTCAAACTACCAGTCGTAACGAATAAAGGTAAAGGGAGAAATGATACCTCCCACAGGGAGTTGGGAATACTAAGTATTCTATGTATATAAAAATTTTTTGTTTTTTTTTTTTTGTTTTTTTTTTTTTTTTTTTAATTAATTTGACATTGGGAATTGATTACTGGGAAAATGATATTTATAAATTTATTGTTCTTGCAAGAGATGGAAATGTTAAATATGTAAATGGTACTTATGAAAAAGAATTTCGTTTTTTTTTTTTTGGGTATTAATAATTATAAATTGTTCTTACAGTGGAATTTTGAAATAAAATTTAATTCTAAAGGTTTTTTTTTTTTTTTTTGTTCCCCATTAACTAAAAAAAATGGGCTCTCTACCAAGGGAAAATATGATTAAATGTTCATAGCGAACTTACCGTTTTAATAACAAAATATTTCATAATGTAACATAATATAATAAGGGGATCCGCAAATCTACATTTTAATATAATAGTATTTAAACCATGTGGTCTGGAAAAAAAATATATTATCGCAGCAAGATAAAAATGAAACTACCAATGTTATACTAGGGTGGAGATACGGGTCTAGGGAAATCTAACAAGGGGGGAAGACAAGGGGAAAATATAATTATGCATACCAAAAAGGGAAAAGACGGGTCGTTTGCAGTGTCCGAGTGTCCGACGCCGCAGCC
>NW_021764177.1:0-946 GCF_005508785.2 Acyrthosiphon pisum
GCCGATTTTAAAAAAAATGACAATCACCGTGCGTAGTGGTACGGCAGCCGAATTTTAAAAAAAAAATTACCATCACCGTGCGTAGTGGCACGGCAGCCGAATTTTAAAAAAAAATTACCATCACCGTGCGTAGTGGCACGGCAGCCGAATTTTAAAAAAAAATTACCATCACCGTGCGTAGTGGCACGGCAGCCGAATTTTAAAAAAAAATTACCATCACCGTGCGTAGTGGCACGGCAGCCGAATTTTAAAAAAAAATTACCATCACCGTGCGTAGTGGCACGGCGATGCGGAGTTGAAAAAAAAACCACGCCCGGAGGACGCGTTAAAAAAAATCGTCTCAAATTAATCCTATGTCGGTGCGTAGTGGTACGGCGATTAGGAATTGAAAAAAAAAGGCGCCCGCCGCGCGGAACGCGACCGGTGGGCCGATCCGTTCACGCATCGGTCACTGGGGGTCCTGTCCAACCGACAAGACGAACCCCCGAGGCAAAGGGCAGTCTTAACAGATCGCAGCGTGGTAACTGCTCTGCCGAGTACAACACCCAGCCCGGTACTTAAGTCGTCTGCAGACGATTCCGAAAACCCACACCGTTTGCCGCGGGATCACCGCGTTCACCGTTGATGCACGGCCAGCGGGCCCGAGAGCCCGCGCGGCCGAGAATCCGGCTCGTCGTGGACCCGAAGGTCCGTGCTTTGACGCCTTCCCGATGTATACTGGGTTCTCCTCCGCCGTACGGACGATCGTTTTCCCGAGACCGGCCCGAAAGCCGGCCCGGCTGTTTTTCTCCAAAGTGGATACGGCCTTAGAGGCGTTCAGGCGTAATCCCACGGATGGTAGCCTCGCACCAACGCCCGCTCGGGCGAGTGCCGAAACAAATGTCCAAACCTGCCGTTCCTCTCGTACTGGGCAGGATTACTATCGTAACGACTGCCGCCGTAAAGG
>NW_021764177.1:2699-3895 GCF_005508785.2 Acyrthosiphon pisum
CGGGCCATCGCGATGCTTTGTTTTAATTAGACAGTCGGATTCCCCTGGTCCGTGCCAGTTCTGAGTTGACCGTTACATGGCTGTCGATCCGGCTACGCGACCGACGGCGCGGCGGCCGGACCGCCCGGTGACGGCGAACCGACACCAAGGCGGTCGGCCGGCCGCGACGCGGCCAGCGACCGAAGCTCGGTGGTTCCACGGTCGGCGGACGGCGACGGGCCCGCGGCCGCCTCGAGGCTCCCGTTCCGAAGACCGGGCGCACGGGCGACGGCCGGGGTGTCGCCAAAAACGCCTACGCTTCTACGACGACCCGAACCCGGCAGCCACGCTCCTCAGAGCCAATCCTTATCCCGAAGTTACGGATCGGTTTTGCCGACTTCCCTTACCTACATTATTCTATGCGGCTAGAGGCTGCTCACCTCGGAGACCTGCTGCGGATATCGGTACGAACCGACGCGAAGACTCCGCGTGGCCCTCTCTCGAATTTTCAAGGTCCGCGTGGGGATCACGGACACCGCCGCAACGAGCGGTGCTCTTCGCGCTCGCGTCCCTATCGCCCGGCTAGAGGATTTCCAGGGACGTACAACGCTCACAGAGAAAAGAGAACTCTACCCAGATCCCCCGGCGGCTTCTTCGAGTTCATTCTGGTTACCCAGACGAGACAAAAGAGCCCCGAACACTAGGGAGCGGTTCCGCGTCGGGTTCCGGAATACGAACCGGATTCCCTCTCGCCCCAAGGGCGATTCGAAAACGCCTTCGCCCGTGGTACGAGGATCTCTCCCCGGGCTTAGGATCGACTGACTCTTGGACAACGGCTGTTCACAAGAAACCCTTCTCCACGGCAGCCCCCGAGGGCCCCTCTCGAGTATTTGCTACTACCACCAAGATCTGCACCGACGGCGGCTCCAGGCGGTCTCGCGACCTGCCCTTCGACGCACACCGCCGCGCCATCCTACTCGTCGAGGCTTGCCGGGACCGGCCGCCGCGAGCGACGACTGGCCCCACTATGCCGTCGACGGCCGAGTATAGGCACGACGCTCCAGCGCCATCCATTTTCAGAGCTAGTTGCTTCGGCAGGTGAGTTGTTACACACTCCTTAGCGGATTCCGACTTCCATGGCCACCGTCCTGCTGTCATCAGCAACCAACGCCTTTCATGGTCTCTGAATACGCGTCGATTTCGGCGCCTTAACTCGG
>NW_021764178.1:0-1174 GCF_005508785.2 Acyrthosiphon pisum
AGTGCTTACAATAATTATTTTTTGAGTTACAGTATAATTAAGTTTTCGTTTTTGTCAAAAATTGGTTTTGCGTAAAAATTCGCGTTTTTCCGTTATTTTTTTAAGGTTTTTCCTGCCGCTTTTGAAAAGTATTGGGAAATTTTCACTTTTGACCCCCCAAAGTACCAACTAGATTCACTTTCCTTTCAGAAAAGGTACAACTTTTGAAAATCGAAGCATTTTTACTGCTCCAAAAGTTGTCGTCAGACACAAAAAAAAAAAAAAAAAAAAAAAAAAAACACACATCATTGTAAAATCAATACATTCATCACTTCGTTCAAAATCTAAAAATAAATAATGTTTTCATGTACTTCAAAATTCTTCTTCGACGTCTACCTGTGCTGATACATCTGTCGGCCACTGCGAAATGCTTTCATAGAAATATATGTAATCTTCTGGTATGTATTACCACTTCTGTAGATCATTAATTTTTAATATATTAATTGGAAGTTTAAAGGATTAGCAAGGAAATACTTCAATAGTAGGGATGCTTGCACAACAAAATTTTGTTTTTGATAGGATAAAAGTTTCATTACTTATTTCATTGTCAATGAAAGGACGACACAAGACTTCACCTGGTTTTATTGGGTCAAATATAAATTCAAAAAAAGAATATGTTATTGTTTTGACATTAAACTTCTTGCTTGTGGTACTGCTTAATATTAAATCTACACAGCAACTTTGAAAATGAATTATAACCTTTCTTGATATTGTAAACAAGCTATTGTGTACTGTGCTTGAAAAAGACACCTGGAAAAATTTATAAAAGAGTATAACGTTACGTCGAAGTACATATTTAGACCCTCGTTTCAAAAATATACCTTTTTTGCATAATACATCGATTATTGAGACCACAAAAGAAGATATTATTGAAAACTTGACAGCGATTATTCAGACCAAACAGCAGAACGTATATTGAAGTCCAACGATATTTAGAAGTTGCTATACTGCAAAGAAATAACGATCCTTTAAATTGGTGGCGTGAAAATAGTTATAACTATCCGAATCTACACATATCAGCAAACGAACACTATGCTGTTTAGGTTGGTTAGGTTGATACCGTCTTATACCGTGTGAAAGAGTATTTTTAAAGGCTGGATTAATTCTAAATGACCGTCATTGTCGTCTGAAAATG
>NW_021764179.1:0-601 GCF_005508785.2 Acyrthosiphon pisum
AAAAGATGTATAACTCAAAATCATCAATTTTTGAGTTACTACACTAATGTTCTGATAGTGTGACATGGGGGACAAATATATCAGAACTAGGAAGAGAACAATCCTCTGGAAAACTAAATGAACCACTTAAAATCTGTTGCCCCTTAATGGATTTGAGAAATATACCACTGTCTCCTTCTTTCCCATACAATCCTATATTTACCAACACAAATTTACAGTTAGCATCGACTATTGCCAACAAAACGACAGAAAAAAAATCTTTATAATCGCCTGGACTCTGAACTCTAATATGCTTGCTATTAATGGCCAGAATGCAATTAGAAAGTTCCACTTGTAACAAAATTAATTTGCTTTCTTTTTGAAAACAACTTCGCTTGGATTTAGCAAAAATAGCGGTTTTAAACTTTTTTTCAAAACCAGTAACGTTTCTTTCACAATTCTGCTGATATATTCAAGATATTTTCTTCGAAAACAAAACGATAACGAGTGAAATGACTCAACGGTAGCCAAACCTGTTAAAAAAATTATTTATTACAAAGTATATTATGCGTATAAGGTAACAAATCAAACGAGAACGACAGTATTGTAGTCAGTGGGGGGG
>NW_021764180.1:0-8943 GCF_005508785.2 Acyrthosiphon pisum
TTGTTAAGTTTATTGGATATAAAATCACTAGTAGGTATACACGAATTTCTGATTTGTTCCATATACATAAGTTTAACACAAATAGTGGAAAAATTCATTTTTTACAAGGGCCATTTTTAACGCAAATAGAAACTCCACAGTCTTAGATTTTTTTCCTTTTATTTCGTCAAGTATTTAAAGATAAAATTAGTTATATTTAAAGCATAGTGCCTAATTTTTTATTCTATAGGTTTCTTTTATACTTTAAAATTTTTAGTTTTTTTTAATTTTATTATTTTCACTAATCTCTTAGTTTACATACATTGCAAATTCATACGTAATGTTTTTCCATCGTTGGTAAATGGCTTTTGCCCGTTTATTTTATATAAATAAAAAATATATAAAATGACTCAATTATAATATATTTCTAATAAATTAATTGTTAAGTTATACCAAGATTTCAGCTTTTCATTATTGATGTTGAGGTTATATATTCAATCATGTTGATTGTTGAATTTTAGATTCAATTTGACATTGATCATTGCGCTAGAAAAACAATTTTTATATTATTTATAACATTCATTACAGTTAAAAACATAAAATAAATGATTGTATCTAAATTTTACCCAATGATAAAGCGTGATTATCAATTAATATAGTTTAATTGGATCAGAAATAGATATTTTAAAGCCATATATTATGTAAAATGTGTATATTTATTCATACACCTACAATATAATAAAAACTACATTTTGATTATGACACTCAATGATATAACATAATTTATAAGTGATGGGCAGTTAAAAGTTGTAATTAAAAAAATGTACATTAAATAAAATAACAAACAATAGCCTATAAAAAAATAATGTGAATATCATTTAAAATGTGGTAAAAAATATTTATAAGGCGAATGAAATGTTGGGTTTTATTATTAGAAATACTTAGGACATTAGAATACCTAATTATTTATAAAATGTATATAATTTTAAGTTACATAAAACCTAGAATATGTCTCTTTAATTTGGGCTAATAAATGTTTAACTTAATCAAATAAGCTTAATAATAATCTATATAAATTCGTGAAAAAAATGCCTTAATTAAAAACTTTACTAATTCTAGAAACTTTTTCCTCTAGGTTCAAGACTCTATAGATATTGACTCATTTATCATCAGGTGTGATTTAATAAATACAATGTTTGTCTGTGATTTTTAAATAATAATATAAGCTGCACAGCTATTTTTAAGTTTAGTGAATTTAGAATCACTAGTAGGTATACACAAAATTCTGATTTGTTCCATATACATAAGTTTAACACAAATAGTGAAAAATTCATTTTTTACAAGGGCCATTTTTAACGCAAATAGAAACTCCACAGTCTTAGATTTTTTCCTTTTATCTCGTCAAGTATTTAAAGATAAAAGTAGTTATATTTAAAGCATAGTGCCTAATTTATTATTCTATAGGTTTCTTTTATACTTTAAAATTTTTAGTTTTTTTTAATTTTATTATTTTCACTAATCTCTTAGTTTACATACATTTCAAATTCATACGTAATGTTTTTCCATCATCGGTAAATGGCTTTTGCCCGTTTATTTTATTTAAATAAAAAATATATAAAATGACTCAATTATATATTTCTAATAAATTAATTGTTAAGTTATACCATGATTTCAGCTTTTCATTATTGATGTTGAGGTTATATATTCAATCATGTTGATTATTGAATTTTAGATTCGATATGACATTGATCATTGCGCTAGAAAAACAATTTTTATATTATTTATAACATTCATTACCGTTAAAAACATAAAAAAAATGTTTGTATCTAAATTTTACCCAATGATAAAGTGTGATTATCAATTAATATAGTTTAATTGACTCAGAAATAGATATTTTAAAGCCATATATTATTAAAAATGTGTATATTTATTCATACACCTACATTATAATAAAAACTACATTTTGATTATGACACTCAATGATATAACATAATTTATAAGTGATGGGCAGTTAAGAGTTGTAATTAAATAAATACACATTAAATAAAATAACAAACAATAGCCAGTAAAAAAATAATGTGAATATCATTTAAAATGTGGTAAAAAAAATATGTATAAGGCGAATAAAATGTTGGGTTTTATTATTAGAAAAACTTAGGACATTAGAATACCTAATTATTTATAAAATGTATATAATTTTAAGTTACATAAAACCTAGAATATGTCTCTTTAATTTGGGCTAATAAATGTTTAACTTAATCAAATGAGCTTAATAATAATCTATATAAATTCGTGAAAAAAATGCCTTAATTAAAAACTTTACTAATTCTAGAAACTTTTTCCTCTAGGTTCAAGACTCTATAGATATTGACTCATTTAACATCAGGTGTGATTTAATAAATACAATGTTTGTCTGTGATTTTTAAATAATAATATAAGCTGCACAGCTATTTTTAAGTTTAGTGAATTTAGAATCACTAGTAGGTATACACAAAATTCTGATTTGTTCCATATACATAAGTTTAACACAAATAGTGAAAAATTCATTTTTTACAAGGGCCATTTTTAACGCAAATAGAAACTCCACAGTCTTAGATTTTTTCCTTTTATCTCGTCAAGTATTTAAAGATAAAAGTAGTTATATTTAAAGCATAGTGCCTAATTTATTATTCTATAGGTTTCTTTTATACTTTAAAATTTTTAGTTTTTTTTAATTTTATTATTTTCACTAATCTCTTAGTTTACATACATTGCAAATTCATACGTAATGTTTTTCCATCGTCGGTAAATGGCTTTTGCCCGTTTATTTTATATAAATAAAAAATATATAAAATGACTCAATTATATATTTCTAATAAATTAATTGTTAAGTTATACCATGATTTCAGCTTTTCATTATTGATGTTGAGGTTATATATTCAATCATGTTGATTATTGAATTTTAGATTCGATATGACATTGATCATTGCGCTAGAAAAACAATTTTTATATTATTTATAACATTCATTACCGTTAAAAACATAAAAAAAATGTTTGTATCTAAATTTTACCCAATGATAAAGTGTGATTATCAATTAATATAGTTTAATTGACTCAGAAATAGATATTTTAAAGCCATATATTATTAAAAATGTGTATATTTATTCATACACCTACATTATAATAAAAACTACATTTTGATTATGACACTCAATGATATAACATAATTTATAAGTGATGGGCAGTTAAGAGTTGTAATTAAATAAATACACATTAAATAAAATAACAAACAATAGCCAGTAAAAAAATAATGTGAATATCATTTAAAATGTGGTAAAAAAAATATGTATAAGGCGAATGAAATGTTGGGTTTTATTATTAGAAAAACTTAGGACATTAGAATACCTAATTATTTATAAAATGTATATAATTTTAAGTTACATAAAACGTAGAATATGTCTCTTGAATTTGGGCTAATAAATGTTTAACTTAATCAAATGAGCTTAATAATAATCTATATAAATTCGTGAAAAAAATGCCTTAATTAAAAACTTTACTAATTCTAGAAACTTTTTCCTCTAGGTTCAAGACTCTATAGATATTGACTCATTTAACATCAGGTGTGATTTAATAAATACAATGTTTGTCTGTGATTTTTAAATAATAATATAAGCTGCACAGCTATTTTTAAGTTTAGTGAATTTAGAATCACTAGTAGGTATACACAAAATTCTGATTTGTTCCATATACATAAGTTTAACACAAATAGTGAAAAATTCATTTTTTACAAGGGCCATTTTTAACGCAAATAGAAACTCCACAGTCTTAGATTTTTTCCTTTTATCTCGTCAAGTATTTAAAGATAAAAGTAGTTATATTTAAAGCATAGTGCCTAATTTATTATTCTATAGGTTTCTTTTATACTTTAAAATTTTTAGTTTTTTTTAATTTTATTATTTTCACTAATCTCTTAGTTTACATACATTGCAAATTCATACGTAATGTTTTTCCATCGTCGGTAAATGGCTTTTGCCCGTTTATTTTATATAAATAAAAATTATATAAAATGACTCAATTATATATTTCTAATAAATTAATTGTTAAGTATACCAGGATTTCAGCTTTTCATTATTGATGTTGAGGTTATATATTCAATCATGTTGATTGTTGAATTTTAGATTCGATATGACATTGATCATTGCGCTAGAAAAACAATTTTTATATTATTTATAACATTCATTACCGTTAAAAACATAAAAAAAATGTTTGTATCTATATTTTACCCAATGATAAAGTGTGATTATCAATTAATATAGTTTAATTGACTCAGAAATAGATATTTTAAAGCCATATATTATTAAAAATGTGTATATTTATTCATACACCTACAATATAATAAAAACTACATTTTGAATATGACACTCAATGATATAACATAATTTATAAGTGATGGGCAGTTCAAAATTGAAATTAAATAAATAAACATTAAATAAAATAACAAACAATAGCCAGTAAAAAAATAATGTGAATATCATTTAAAATGTGGTGAAAAATATTTATACCGCGAATGAATTGTTGGGTTTTATTATTAGAAATACTTAGGACATTAGAATACCTAATTATTTATAAAACGTATATAATTTTAAGTTACATAAAACCTAGAATATGTCTCTTTAATTTGGGCTAATAAATGTTTAACTTAATCAAATAAGCTTAATAATAATCTATATGAATTCGTGAAAAAAAGCCTTAATTAAAAACTTTACTAATTCTAGAAACTTTTTCCTCTAGGTTCAAGACTCTATAGATATTGACTCATTTAACATCATGTGTGATTTAATAAATACAATGTTTGTCTGTGATTTTTAAATAATAATATAAGCTGCACAGCTATTTTTAAGTTTAGTGAATTTAGAATCACTAGTAGGTATACACAAAATTCTGATTTGTTCCATATACATAAGTTTAACACAAATAGTGGAAAAATTCATTTTTTACAAAGGCCATTTATAACGCAAATAGAATCTCCACAGTCTTAGATTTTATCATTTTATCTCGTCAAGTATTTAAAGATAAAATTAGTTATATTTAAAGCATAGTGCCTAATTTTTTATTCTATAGGTTTCTTTTATACTTTAAAATTTTTAGTTTTTTTTAATTTTATTATTTTCAATAATCTCTTAGTTTACATACATTGCAAATTCATACGTAATGTTTTTCCATCATCGGTAAATGGCTTTTGCCCGTTTATTTTATTTAAATAAAAAATATATAAAATGACTCAATTATATATTTCTAATAAATTAATTGTTAAGTTATACCATGATTTCAGCTTTTCATTATTGATGTTGAGGTTATATATTCAATCATGTTGATTGTTGAATTTTAGATTCGATATGACATTGATCATTGCGCTAGAAAAACAATTTTTATATTATTTATAACATTCATTACCGTTAAAAACATAAAAAAAATGTTTGTATCTAAATTTTACCCAATGATAAAGTGTGATTATCAATTAATATAGTTTAATTGACTCAGAAATAGATATTTTAAAGCCATATATTATTAAAAATGTGTATATTTATTCATACACCTACATTATAATAAAAACTACATTTTGATTATGACACTCAATGATATAACATAATTTATAAGTGATGGGCAGTTAAGAGTTGTAATTAAATAAATACACATTAAATAAAATAACAAACAATAGCCAGTAAAAAAATAATGTGAATATCATTTAAAATGTGGTAAAAAAAATATGTATAAGGCGAATGAAATGTTGGGTTTTATTATTAGAAAAACTTAGGACATTAGAATACCTAATTATTTATAAAATGTATATAATTTTAAGTTACTTAAAACGTAGAATATGTCTCTTGAATTTGGGCTAATAAATGTTTAACTTAATCAAATGAGCTTAATAATAATCTATATAAATTCGTGAAAAAAATGCCTTAATTAAAAATTTTACTAATTCTAGAAACTTTTTCCTCTAGGTTCAAGACTCTATAGATATTGACTCATTTAACATCAGATGTGATTTAATAAATACAATGTTTGTCTGTGATTTTTAAATAATAATATAAGCTGCACAGCTATTTTTAAGTTTAGTGAATTTAGAATCACTAGTAGGTATACACAAAATTCTGATTTGTTCCATATACATAAGTTTAACACAAATAGTGAAAAATTCATTTTTTACAAGGGCCATTTTTAACGCAAATAGAAACTCCACAGTCTTAGATTTTTTCCTTTTATCTCGTCAAGTATTTAAAGATAAAAGTAGTTATATTTAAAGCATAGTGCCTAATTTATTATTCTATAGGTTTCTTTTATACTTTAAAATTTTTAGTTTTTTTTAATTTTATTATTTTCACTAATCTCTTAGTTTACATACATTGCAAATTCATACGTAATGTTTTTCCATCGTCGGTAAATGGCTTTTGCCCGTTTATTTTATATAAATAAAAAATATATAAAATGACTCAATTATATATTTCTAATAAATTAATTGTTAAGTTATACCATGATTTCAGCTTTTCATTATTGATGTTGAGGTTATATATTCAATCATGTTGATTGTTGAATTTTAGATTCGATATGACATTGATCATTGCGCTAGAAAAACAATTTTTATATTATTTATAACATTCATTACCGTTAAAAACATAAAAAAAATGTTTGTATCTAAATTTTACCCAATGATAAAGTGTGATTATCAATTAATATAGTTTAATTGACTCAGAAATAGATATTTTAAAGCCATATATTATTAAAAATGTGTATATTTATTCATACACCTACATTATAATAAAAACTACATTTTGATTATGACACTCAATGATATAACATAATTTATAAGTGATGGGCAGTTAAGAGTTGTAATTAAATAAATACACATTAAATAAAATAACAAACAATAGCCAGTAAAATAATAATATTGTGAATATCATTTAAAATGTGGTAAAAAAAATATGTATAAGGCGAATGAAATGTTGGGTTTTATTATTAGAAAAACTTAGGACATTAGAATACCTAATTATTTATAAAATGTATATAATTTTAAGTTACATAAAACGTAGAATATGTCTCTTGAATTTGGGCTAATAAATGTTTAACTTAATCAAATGAGCTTAATAATAATCTATATAAATTCGTGAAAAAAATGCCTTAATTAAAAACTTTACTAATTCTAGAAACTTTTTCCTCTAGGTTCAAGACTCTATAGATATTGACTCATTTAACATCAGGTGTGATTTAATAAATACAATGTTTGTCTGTGATTTTTAAATAATAATATAAGCTGCACAGCTATTTTTAAGTTTAGTGAATTTAGAATCACTAGTAGGTATACACAAAATTCTGATTTGTTCCATATACATAAGTTTAACACAAATAGTGAAAAATTCATTTTTTACAAGGGCCATTTTTAACGCAAATAGAAACTCCACAGTCTTAGATTTTTTCCTTTTATCTCGTCAAGTATTTAAAGATAAAAGTAGTTATATTTAAAGCATAGTGCCTAATTTATTATTCTATAGGTTTCTTTTATACTTTAAAATTTTTAGTTTTTTTTAATTTTATTATTTTCACTAATCTCTTAGTTTACATACATTGCAAATTCATACGTAATGTTTTTCCATCGTCGGTAAATGGCTTTTGCCCGTTTATTTTATTTAAATAAAAAATATATAAAATGACTCAATTATATATTTCTAATAAATTAATTGTTAAGTTATACCATGATTTCAGCTTTTCATTATTGATGTTGAGGTTATATATTCAATCATGTTGATTGTTGAATTTTAGATTCGATATGACATTGATCATTGCGCTAGAAAAACAATTTTTATATTATTTATAACATTCATTACCGTTAAAAACATAAAAAAAATGTTTGTATCTAAATTTTACCCAATGATAAAGTGTGATTATCAATTAATATAGTTTAATTGACTCAGAAATAGATATTTTAAAGCCATATATTATTAAAAATGTGTATATTTATTCATACACCTACATTATAATAAAAACTACATTTTGATTATGACACTCAATGATATAACATAATTTATAAGTGATGGGCAGTTAAGAGTTGTAATTAAATAAATACACATTAAATAAAATAACAAACAATAGCCAGTAAAAAAATAATGTGAATTTCATTTAAAATGTGGTAAAAAATATTTATACCGCGAATGAATTGTTGGGTTTTATTATTAGAAATACTTAGGACATTAGAATACCTAATTATTTATAAAATGTATATAATTTTAAGTTACATAAAACCTAGAATATGTCTCTTAAATTTGGTCTAATAAATGTTTAACTTAATCAAATAAGCTTAATAATAATCTATATAAATTCGTGAAAAAAATGCCTTAATTAAAAACATTACTAATTCTAGAAACTTATTCCTCTAGGTTCAAGACTCTATAGATATTGACTCATTTAACATCAGGTGTGATTTAATAAATACAATGTTTGTCTGTGATTTTTAAATAATAATATAAGCTGCACAGCTATTTTTAAGTTTATTGAATTTAGAATCACTAGTAGGTATACACAAAATTCTGATTTGTTCCATATACATAAGTTTAACACAAATAGTGGAAAAATTCATTTTTTACAAAGGCCATTTTTAACGCAAATAGAATCTCCACAGTCTTAGATTTTATCATTTTATCTCGTCAAGTATTTAAAGATAAAATTAGTTATATTTAAAGCATAGTGCCTAATTTTTTATTCTATAGGTTTCTTTTATACTTTAAAATTTTTAGTTTTTTTTAATTTTATTATTTTCACTAATCTCTTAGTTTACATACATTGCAAATTCATACGTAATGTTTTTCCATCATCGGTAAATGGCTTTTGCCCGTTTATTTTATTTAAATAAAAAATATATAAAATGACTCAATTATATATTTCTAATAAATTAATTGTTAAGTTATACCATGATTTCAGCTTTTCATTATT
>NW_021764181.1:0-592 GCF_005508785.2 Acyrthosiphon pisum
ACGCCTATTTTGATAATTCGCACGACCTTCCTTCCCCTCAAAAAAAAATAATTCACCTCAGAGTAAAAGTTCACCCCCTCATAAAAAATTAACATTTTCACAATTTTTTTTTTTGACTGATATTTAACACAGTATTCGCACTTATTTGCAAGCTTGGTTTTGAAATTCGCACGATCTTCCTTCCCCTCAAAAAAAAATAATTCACCTTATAGTAAAAATACAATTTTGTCTTTATTTATTATTATTATCTAAACTGAAGAAAATTTATTTTAGATAAAAAAAACATCGATTGAATATAACAAATCTAAAAAGAAACTTAATAAAAAATTTGATTGAATGAAAAATATTAAACAAATCTAGATTGAAATTTTTTTATTAAACAAAAATGTTTAACCAATATAGACTTTTTTATTATATTTACATTTTTATTAGGTAAATACAACTATTTTAAATTTAATTTGGTATTTTTACAATACTTTTTTTTATTCTACTTGTCTTTTTTTATTTGAAATACAAATTAAGAAAAAATCTTAATTCAATAAAAATCAATATTCAATAAACAAATCGTGAGAGAATATTTTTTATTATATAG
>NW_021764182.1:0-1637 GCF_005508785.2 Acyrthosiphon pisum
TATGCAAAGTGAGTTAAAAGGCCTTAGAGGTTATATACAAGCTCAAAATCCATGTGATTTACATGTTTGGTGTTTTGCACACTGTTTAAATTTGGCAGTGGTTGATGCATGTAATGCAAATGAAAAAGTAATGAATTTTTTTGGAACTATACAAACATTAGTTACCTTTCTAGGTTCTAGAAAAAGAACACATTTATACGTACAGTGCCAAAAGGAATTATGTCCACCTACTCAGCGAATAAGGCGTCTGAAACACTTTTCTGATACCCGTTGGACATACCATGACCGGGCGATTGAAGCAGTTCAAATAACTTATGGAGCCATTTTAAAAACACTTAAGACATTAAGTAATCAAAAATCAAATGAAACCGATATGAAGTCAAAAACATTGGCAAAAGGTCTACTAAAATCATTAAATTAATTTGAGTTTATAGTAATTATGTTTATGATGAGGAAAATATTTAATTCTACCACACCTTTATCAAATTATTTGCAGTCTTCCAAGTTAGATTTTGTTGAAGCAATGAAACTTGTTAAGGCAACTAGAAATGAATTATTCCATTTAAGAAATTTAGGAAGAGAACAACTCCTTGAATGTTTTATTAATGAAGCGAAAACTTTCTGTGAGAAATTTGAATTAAATGAAAGAAATTGGATATGGAAACGTATTAGTTTAAAAAAAAAAATGGATGGAGAATTGTCAAATGACGAAAGATCAAATTCAACCGAAGACAATTTTGTAAGTGAAGTTTATAATATTACACTTGATAAAACAATCATGATGATTGATAAACGGTATTCTAACGCTGATCATATTCTAAAAAATTTGACATTCTTTTTTTCTCCTGACAAATTTGGTGAAGAATACCCTAAAGATATTTTTAAAAAGATAGCACAATGGTTAACCACAGTGAATGAGGAAAATTTAAGTGTGGAATTTGAAATATTTAAAAACTATTTTGATGAACTAAATTCAAAAAATGTTGATTTTAATATATCCAAATTGTTTATAAGTTGCCAAAATTCAGAAGATACAGAAAATAGTGATGATGATATTCAAACGGAAAGTATCGAAAAAATCAAAAAGTCAGATTTTAAAATGGTCCAAATCTTAAAACTACACCTGCCTGGTCCACGACGGTCCACTTGCTCCAACCAACGACGACGCACAGACCACGCGGCCAACCAATTGTTTGATTCATCATCCGATCTGACCATACACACGCCGATCGCCATCATCATTACTAGACACCGGCGCCTACTTACCATGATGGGCTAAGTTCGACAAGGAGGGCCCGGGCGGCGGCCAACGATTGCTCCAGCCACAACAACCATGCAGCCACGTCAAAAGTCGTATTATATATTATTTCCCCTGTCCCCCCCTCTTTACAAGCACGTAGGCCACAGGTTACGTGTAATTCACGTTCGATAACCTGTGCGCCAGAGGAGCGTCGCAAGACTCGGATTCCTCACAATAATTTCCCCTGTTTTTGGCTTGAACGAGCCCGGCACGCTTTCCCGGTAACCCTGTGAGGACACACCATGAGTGATATGGTGTGTCGCCTCCCGTGGGCCGGGAAAGCATGCGACAAATTATTATATTATATTGTAATTGCCACGTTATGGCTCCCCATTCA
>NW_021764183.1:0-761 GCF_005508785.2 Acyrthosiphon pisum
ATTAAATCTTAATTGTACATACCTATTACTGTTGTAAAAATATAGTTAGATCTAAGCTCATAAACATTGTTAAATTCTAATTTATCAATTCTTACTGATTTGTAAAAAAAAAAAAAATTTTTTTTTTTTTTTTTTTCTTTTATGTTAACCTTTTTCAAAATGTCAAATATTATTTTCCTTTAGCCTTAAGTTTAAATGACCAATTGTCAGGAAAACTTTATAAATAATAAAAAAAAAAAAAAAAAAAAAAAAAAAAAAAAATTATATTTCTATGATTTTACCCCGGTTTTTTGTTGATGTATAACGCGTTATAAGTTATAAGTACCTAATAAATATTATGAAATGATTAATTTGGAATTTATTATAGGTACCTATTATAGGTCAATTTTTTTTTAATACCATAGATAAGTATATATATGTCTAATACATAGACTGATATACCGTCTCCGCTCAAAATCGTTTTTCTTATACAGGGATATTATATCATTGAATTCAAATTTAATACTGTCCATTATACAGTGACCCACTTCTAACCTACTGTACAGCAAAGCGACATCCACTTACCCACCTTTTTTTTCTATGAAAGTCAATAAAACTTTATTTGTTTGTTTTATATATGCAGTTATTTTTTGACACTTGTGTTAATTATTTATTATCCGCGAACGATTCAAAATTAAATATGTTTCGACAGCTTCCTAAAATGGATACATTTTATTGTAAAAATAGCGAAAAGTCTAAAATAAGTGTCCTATTTTTTTCTT
>NW_021764184.1:0-779 GCF_005508785.2 Acyrthosiphon pisum
GTATTAATATATACACTTTTTGGCCCAACAGATAAAACTTTATTGATATTTATAGAAAAAAAAACTAAAAAAATTGAAAACTGAAAATGTCCGTAAACAGCTCAAAAAGAGTCAAAATATTTTCAAAATTGTATGGTGTATAGGAAATGCTAATATAAACATTCAGTAAAATTTTCATGTATCTGCAGTTATTCGTTTTTGAATTACAACAAAATAAGGAAATCGCTACATGAGAAATCGAGTGAATATCCATTGTTGTAAAAATTTGAATTTCAAACGATCATAAAAATTTAATTTGACTTCCTTATAGATATTTTTTGTTTGATAAAGGTAGACAATCTTATAAGGAATCTTGTATTACATTTTCATATCTTAGATTTAAAAAGAAAAATTTTTATGAATTTCTAACTCGAAATAATTTGCAAATTTTCGTGATTTTTCCATATTTTGTCATTTTTTGAACTTTAAATGTTTATAAAAAAAAACTGTGACTAACGATTTTTAATATTTTTCATCTGCCTTTGAAACAATATACTAGGAGCCTTCTATTAAATTTTCAAGCTTTTTTATCCAACAAATAAAATTTTATTGATATTTTTAGAAAAAAAACTAAAAAAAAATGGAAAATGAAAATGTCCGTAAAGAGCTCAAAATAAATCAAAATATTTTGAAAATGTTATGGTGTATAGAAAATGCTAAGATAAACATTCAGTCAAAATTTCTTATATCTACGGTCATTTGTTTTAAAGTTACACCAAAAACCAAAATCGATTTCTCGA
>NW_021764185.1:0-950 GCF_005508785.2 Acyrthosiphon pisum
TTTTTGTATCTAAGAATTAGAAAATTTAAAACAAGATTCCACGTAAGTAATTAATTCTGTTACCAAACATCTAAAAAATACATTTACACAGTTTATTTTTATAGTCATGTTAAGTCTTTGTGATAGGTTATTTTATTCTAAGACTACTTAAAAACATAGAAAAAATTATTCTGCGATAATGCGTTTTGTCTATGCGGCGCGTGGGTCAGAGAGAGAAAACAAATAGTGTGCCGACATCCGTCTGAAACGCGAACTGCTGAGCGTAAATTTGCCATGTTATGCACTCGTGAGACGGAGACAACAAGTGTCCGTGTAACGTCCTCTCAAACTAGTGCTTTGTCTAGGTTTTGATTTGACGTTCCGATCTTGTCACAATAAATAAAATTATAAGTAACACAATAACTGATATGTTATTGGGAATTTACAGTCACCACACCACCCAACACCGACGACCCTTTGTCGTATGTCTACGGAAATATCGTATCGTATCGTATCAAAATGCCCTGAAGATAAACTTTGATGGATATTTTTGGAAAGCTAATTTAATCTAGTTCGTATTTTTGGCAGGTCGAAATTGAAAATTCTCAGTATTTTTTAAAATAATCGAGAAAAACAAAAATTTGCTAAAATTGTCTGGTAATCTTGCAGGTTAGACCTTCTTCGTTTGGATTGTATTTGATTAGTTTTAGTTTTTTATTGCCTAAAAATGTCAGTGAAAAAAATTATTCGTTGTTCTCTCGTCGGTGTTTTACAATATTTTAGTTTTGAAGCGAATTACGAGTATGTAAAACATCGATATTTTAAAATGCTCATTGTTCACTTAAAAACTAAAATATCGTAAAAATATCAACGAGAGAACACAGATAATGCTGTTACTCAAAGTTTTGATAATAGGTCAATTTGCTTTAATATAAAACTGACCAGTGGCGTATCCATGGGAGGGGCTGAGG
>NW_021764186.1:0-767 GCF_005508785.2 Acyrthosiphon pisum
TGCTACGTACGGACCCCTCTATTCCGCCCCTACACATAGTCATAATACACAGCATCGATGTCCTATAGTAACACGCAAATGGTTAGATGATGTCACCGCTGTACATAAAACCTTGGGGGAGCAATACTATAAACGTTAGCAACAGTCTCAGCGTCTGCCAACGGCCAGATGACAAACCCGAACCGGTGAGATATCGGTGAGACCTCCTCGGAGCGCAATAGATTCTACGAATCAGATATTGGCACTATGACAAGACGGCTGCGGGTATACTTGGTCATTTTACGACACCCCGCACCGACCAAAGGCACATCTTGTAGAAGGCCCCCTGGACTGTGAGAACCAACAACGTAGTCCGCCAGGGATCTAGTAAGAGAGGGGATAGGACTATATAGGAGCCCTGGGAGTAGCTAGTATTCAGACGTGATTTCACAAACCGTACGTACACATCCCTGTACTTCTTCATTCTTAATTATCATATTTTTGTATTACGACTTAGATTATTTTCGTTGACGACGTATTACGGGACTTAGGGAATATTCGAGCAATCGCTTATTTTCTAAGACACGGGTTTTTCTTCGTCAATTTGAATAATCTAATAGTGTTTAAATTCAACTTGTTTACTATATTTTACAATTTTAAATAAATAATACATCAACCACACACTGTTGATCATTTTGACGCTACTACCATCATCCCATCCTGTCACCATCTCCTGTAAGTCGGGTGCACGCAACAGAAGTTTCAAGTACCCACGAATAATATTTATA
>NW_021764187.1:0-1087 GCF_005508785.2 Acyrthosiphon pisum
TCAACGTCAAAGACGAAAATGCATGAGTTCGGATTTAAATTTTAAAAAAATAGCCGTTAAATCTGTATTTAAACAACTAACATTATTGTAACAAATTATTAGGTATAATCATAATATGATATTTTAGTTACATAATTATATTATATACTATTTATATTCTTATAATTATAGTTTGTTAGTTTAGGCATTAAAAGTTGAGATGTAACTTTAATCATTATTTTTAGTACATCGCATTTATTATTTTTGTTTGGTCTAGTAAAAAAATATATTGTAATAAAAAAAACAAGTCTCCTTTCTTTGGGTGGCCAGTTCATCAGTAACCTTAGAATTTTTTATTTCTACAAATTAAGTGTAAATTACAAATCACACAAATCGAGAATGTGCCACACCATTTTTTTTTAGTCTACGATTCGATCATGAAAAACACATGACAAGCTCGAAAATGATGTGACACCTCGGTTCGTAAGATAATTTTGAAAAAAGGCGGGTAAGTCGTGGATGTCGCTCTGCTGTACAGTAGGTTACAAGTGGGTTACTGTAATGGATGGAATTAAATTTGAATCCAATGATATTATATCATTGTATACGAAAAACGATTCTGAACGGAGATGATTTGTCAGTCTAGGATATATTATTTTTAAAGAAAAACTTATGGAGAACCTTGTACCAAATTTTAAAAACTTAGTTATAAAAGAAAAAATTTTTACGATTTTTCAACCACTAAATTACTTGCAAATTTTCGCAATTTTGACATATTTCGTATAAATTTGAACTTTAAATGCTTATAAATAAAAATTGTGACAATGTATTCCTTTTATTTTGCAACTGCTATTGTAAAAATATGTTAGGAGCCTTGTATTAAATTTCCAAATCTTAGAATTAAAAAGAAAAACTTTTATGAATTTCTGTCTAAGATAATTTGAACATTGCCGTAATTTTTACGTATTTAGTCAAAATTTGAACTTTAAATGCTTATAAAAAAAAAATCGTGACTATATATTTCTTTTATTTTTCATTGCTATTGTAAAAATATATTATGAGCCTTGTATTAAATTTTGAAATCTTAGATATAAAAGGAAAATTTTTT
>NW_021764188.1:0-983 GCF_005508785.2 Acyrthosiphon pisum
GTATAATTGATTGTCGATTTTCATGAGCCATGGGAGATTTCTAGGCACTGAAACTGGAATTTTAAACTTTCCTGCCTTACAAACGAGACCACCATAGAGCCAGGCCTTATCAGAAATTCTTATCATAAAATCTCCTTCTATATAAGTGTGGCATATATAATTCGACTGTGTCTACAAAATCAGTATTGACTTACAACTAACACGGGGGGCCCGGGGGTCTAACTATATTTTCCGTTCTTCAGTTACCTACGCTACCAACGTGGTGATATACGCTTCTCATTATGTCTGCGATTCGATTGCCTATCTATGTGATTTGATGACTGATAGCTAGATAATCGAATACACCAATCGACTCTACACTTTTTAACAACACAGGAGATCGTATCCAGCCTATCCATTTACAACGTTTGTGACGGATTGCTAGATGCTCTAACTTTTAAACATTCCCGTAAAAACGTCAAGCCTTATCTCCAATCCATATCACTAATCCTTATCACAAATCCTACATTTTCGTCTTACAACTTTACTGTCGTGACTTTTATAATTCCAACGACATTGTCTCCAAAATCGGTATCCACTTTCAGCGAGTCCAACGGGCCCCGAGTTACACTTAGAGCTAGTCCTATACTATAAAATGAAGATTCCGAGAACCGTGGCGCCCCCTAGGTTTTAGCCACCCGTGGAAAAGAAAACGCCAGCGTTAGTGAACCCGTGGCGTAAAAAATCAAGCACCGCTCCGTTTCTACAGTCCGCCCGGCCCGTTCACGACGATTCCTTAGCGCGGCCAATCGCGTATCTTCGCCGCGGCGGCGGTCGGTGGGTTTTCAAATTTTTCAAAAATAAACTTTTTCAAAAAATGTTATGCTTTTTTCGCCGTTTTTCACTTTTTTGACATTTTATCACCCCCGTCACTCCTCTATTCACATATAGTTTGTTTGTTTTAAAAGCCACCGATGTGCGGTTTGTACGCGATATCGGTCCAT
>NW_021764188.1:3295-4346 GCF_005508785.2 Acyrthosiphon pisum
GTTTTTCGAATTAAAATTTTTTTATACATACAAAAAAGCACCGGATATACGCTGGGGGATGGTATAATTGAATTGTCGATTTTCATGAGCCATGGCAGATTTCTAGGCACTGAAACTGGAATTTTAAACTTTCTGCCTTACAAACGAGACCACCATAGAGCCAGGCCTTATCAGAAATTCTTATCATAAAATCTCCTTCTATATAAGTGTGGCATATATAATTCGACTGTGTCTACAAAATCAGTATTGACTTACAACTAACACGGGGGGCCCGGGGGTCTAACTATATTTTCCGTTCTTCAGTTACCTACGCTACCAACGTGGTGATATACGCTTCTCATTATGTCTGCGATTCGATTGCCTATCTATGTGATTTGATGACTGATAGCTAGATAATCGAATACACCAATCGACTCTACACTTTTTAACAACACAGGAGATCGTATCCAGCCTATCCATTTACAACGTTTGTGACGGATTGCTAGATGCTCTAACTTTTAAACATTCCCGTAAAAACGTCAAGCCTTATCTCCAATCCATATCACTAATCCTTATCACAAATCCTACATTTTCGTCTTACAACTTTACTGTCGTGACTTTTATAATTCCAACGACATTGTCTCCAAAATCGGTATCCACTTTCAGCGAGTCCAACGGGCCCCGAGTTACACTTAGAGCTAGTAATTACATAATATAATATATACATAAAAAACTATAACAACATTTAATATTATGCAAAATATGCAATTAATAGTGGAATATGGAATAACACAAAATAAGAACCACTGGTTCATGAGCCACGTTGGAGTATTACAATTTACAACTCGTTTAGAACTTCATACATATTATCTTTTTTTAAATTGAAGATAATAATTATTTTTACAAAATATATCTTGATATAATAGTTCTAACTTCTATTCATATACGTGTTTTCTATTAAGAGTTAAAGAGAAGTTCATACACATTTTATAATTTTTATGGTGTTTTCAATTATTTACCTTTAAGCGTTTTTTATTATAAGTATATATCGTAGATGATTAAAAAAATTTAT
>NW_021764189.1:0-739 GCF_005508785.2 Acyrthosiphon pisum
ATTTTGTCAAAATTTGATATTTAAATGCTTATAAAAAAAAATTGTGCCTATGTTTTTTTAATATTTTTTAACTGATATTGTAACAATATATCAGGAGCTTTGTATTAAATTTATACACTTTTTGGCCCAACAGATAAAACTTTATTGATATTTATAGAAAAAAAAACTAAAAAAATTGAAAACTGACCATGTCTGTACACAGCTCAAAAAGAGTCAAAATATTTTCAAAATTTTATGGTGTATAGGAAATGCTAATAATAACATTCAGTAAAATTTTCATGTATCTGCAGTTATTCGTTTTTGAATTACAACAAAATAAGGAAATCGCTACATGAGAAATCGAGTGAATATCCAATGTTGTAAAAATTTGAATTTCAAACGATCATAAAAATTTAATTTGACTTTCTTATAGATATTTTTTGTTTGATAAAGGTAGATAATCTTATAAGGAATCTTGTATTACATTTTCATATCTTAGATTTAAAAAGAAAAATTTTTATGAATTTCTAACTCGAAATAATTTGCAAATTTTCGTGATTTTTCCATATTTTGTCATTTCTTTAACTTTAAATGCTTATAAAAAAAAACTGTGACTAACGATTTTTAATATTTTTCATCTGCCTTTGAAACAATATACTAGGAGCCTTCTATTAAATTTTCAAGCTTTTTTATCCAACAAATAAAATTTTATTGATATTTTTAGAAAAAAAAAACTAAAAAAAAATGGAAAATGAAAATG
>NW_021764190.1:0-2156 GCF_005508785.2 Acyrthosiphon pisum
CAATGATATATATCTTGAATTAAATGTACACCATCATTACAGTGACCACTTTAACTAATGTAGAACAGAGTGATATCCACTCGCCACCTTTTCATCATTTTGTTGAACTTGTATTACAAATTTACAAACTGAAATTATATACAATTATAAAGGTAACATAATTTGATAATTTGATCACGAATATTAGACGATCGATGAGTGGCAATTATTTACCATTCAGAAAATGTCTAAATATATTGTTTTGACGATTCGTAGATTAAAATAACACTTGTTATTTAATTTAGGGCCTATGGTATAAGTTATGAGTAATTATAAGTATAGTATGCATCATTCAGAGCTGATCAAGTTAATGATTTTTAAATTCTGATCGTACTTATTAGTTATTTTGTGATTGATGATTTTTAATTCTGAAACTGATCAAAAAAGGCATTTCAGAAGAATTGTCACTTCCGAAAATTATGGGATGTGTGGTGGCCGGGGGGTTATCCTTCTCACAAAATTAGTACGCCTCTATCATGAACCTATATTTACACCTTTTTACTTTACCTACGCCAATACTTATATTAACTTATAAATTAATAATAATATAATAGTGTTATGATAATAAAATTATTATATAATTTATTAATATCAGTACGCAATGGTTTGGGAAAAAATACTTCTAGTTACCTAGCATATATTTTGTGTATTACTAGCTATAAGAGTATTACATGCCTATAAATTATAAAATATCCTTAAAAATAGAGGGTGAAATAGATACACATCTCTGTTCAGATTGTTTTTAGTTTTCATTATTATGGGTTCAAAATTTAATACACCCATAGGCCATATTATAGTGACCTACTAACCTACTGAATGACTAAGAACACTTTGACCTACTATACAGCAGAGTAACTTCTCCAGTTTTCTAATTTATAAATACGACATAAACCTATCCGTACATAAAATTATTTGTAATCAAATCAGATTAAAATTTATTTTTTACAATTTTAAAACTTGAATTAATTTAAATTATAATTTATAAGTTAGTTGGACGTTTATGGATACTAATATATATGTTAATTATACTTTATACATTTTAGTATATATACCTATATATAGAATAAATATTACCGTATAGGCGGTACCTACCTACCTATATTTATGATTTACGGTTTTGTTTATTACCCAAGCATTAAATATTACCGTAACTAATAAGTATTAAATCATAAAATATATATGAAACTTTATCTTAGGTATATGTATAAACTAACTTATTAGTTCTAATCTTCGTATATTATACGTGTCTATCTCATAATTTAATATTATACCATAAAAATAACTATAAATTAGAATAATAAATAAAAAGTGCCGGTATAATCTTCACTATTATTGATATTAATTTACTATAATACAGAAAAATTACTAAAATACCATAATATAATGCCTTCATGTTTTTACGTAGCGTTTTATTTGGACATAATATTATGATCGATATTCAATATGGGAAAAATATTCTAAAGTACCTAGGTTTCTGAAATAACTTGTTTAGTCGCATGAGACTTATAACAACACTATTTTCACCGTTTTACAAAAATCATTGCAAATTTTCGTCCAGTAGAACTAACTTTTTATGTTGTTAGCTTAAATATTAGACTGCATTGACCTATAATCAAACTTGAAGGTAAGATCATGACAATATTACATTATATTATAAAATGTACACAAAATTTAATTTTTAAGTGAGATATGATGTAGGTAGACCTGTAAGTAGGTATACCTGTATTTAAAATATAAGGATTGAAAAATGCTTATAACTAACTTAAAAAGTTAAATGTTGTGTGATTATTATAATATAATATGGCATTATGATCTTACTTTCAAATTCAATAATACATCAATACACTCTAAATATTAAAACTAATTAGTACCTAGCAACATAAAATTGGTTCTGCTGTACACAAATTTGCTTTGTTGAACGTTTGTAAGAGTTTGCAATATTTCAACAATATAAAAAATATAATGTTGAATCTAACATGGGTATGACATTTAAAGATTCGAGGTTAGTTAAGAATTTAGGATTCAAGGTGAATTTAGCGGAAATAAATGCAAGAATCATAATAAATATAAAAAACAATTTAAATATTTATTTTTTTATTATTTAATTATAAATACTA
>NW_021764191.1:0-978 GCF_005508785.2 Acyrthosiphon pisum
TTCAATAAATGAAAAAATAAACTAGGAAAATAACTAGTTACTTATTATTTTTAACGAGTTAGATTAGATTATTTTACACATAAAATTCAACTAATTAAGTAACAAAATTAATATGAATTAGTACTAACTAGTTAGTGCCCATCTTTGTCCAATTTATTACAAAGACATTTAGAATAAAGGAAAAAGATATATCGCAAAAATATTGATTATATTATTATAATTTTGTTTGTTTTCTATATACCTACTATACATGGCAAATATCCATTACCTAATCTAAAAAATAAAAATGATAGGTTTCATTAAACAATAAAATAACTTTTAGTTTTGTACTTCAGCAGTATAACTAAAAAATAAAAATAAGAATTTAATAAATAATTCAGTTCGGCCGTAACGCTCAGCATGAATGCACGTACGCCGCGTTGTCCGTTGTTTCGCTCCGTTATCGCTGTGCGCCCTCGATAATAATGATTATTATTTTTGTCATCATTAATTAACTACTTTTATTAAAATATTTATAATATTAGATAATTATGAATAAAGGCACCCGTAATCCGTCTAAGAGACATTTGTCTAATTCGTCGCTATCGCCGAATCTTGCCGACAAAAAATCGAAAGTTTTTACTTCACCAAATCGTTTCGCCGTACTTGCCACAAACGACTCCACCGACAAATCAGCTGCAGCCACGTCCTCATCCAATCCGATGGATGCTTCTTTAGAGAGCCAACCTCACACTGATCACGTCAGGGATCCCCCGATTCCACCTATCTTCGTTAAAAACATAGAAGACTTCTCCGCCTTCAAATCCGACTTGATCGACATCACCAGCCCGAATGGTTTCACCTGCAGGGCGTCTTCATCATACCTTAAGTTCAACCTCTTAGCCGCATTTACTATAATAGTATCTTGCAACATTTACACGAAATCGATTCCAGTTTCCACACATACACCCCCCGTCACCTCCGCACCTACAGGTGTGT
>NW_021764192.1:0-656 GCF_005508785.2 Acyrthosiphon pisum
CGATAAGTAGATCGAAATAATAGCTACGATTTTCAACTTCAGTATCTTGTTCGATCAGAAAGTGAATATCGTTGGTGCATTGGGGAGGTCAAAATTTAAATTTCCCAGTAGTTTTCAAAAGCGCCGGGAAAAACAAAAGAAAAATTAAGGAAAAACGGGAATTTTTACGCAAAATCTGTTTTCGAGAAAATCGATTTTGGTTTTTGGTGTAACTTTAAAAAAAATGACCGTGGATGCATGAAATTTTGACTGAATGTTTACATTTCCATTTTCTATACACGATAAAATTTTCAAAATATTTTGACTTATTTTGAGCTCTTTACGGACATTGTCAGTTTTCATTTTTTTTTAGTTTTTTTTCTAAAAATATCAATAAAATTTTATTTGTTGGATAAAAAAGCTTGAAATTTTAATAGAAGGCTTCTAGTATATTGTTTCAAAGGCAGATGAAAAATATTAAAAATCGTTAGTCACAGTTTTTTTTTATAAGCATTTAAAGTTCAAAAAATGACAAAATATGGAAAAATCACGAAAATTTGTAAATTATTTCGAGTTATAAATTCATAAAAATTTTTCTTTTTAAATCTAAGATATGAAAATTTAATACAAGATTCCTTATAATATTATCTACCTTTATCAAACAAAAAATATCTATA
>NW_021764193.1:0-653 GCF_005508785.2 Acyrthosiphon pisum
TATTTCATTAGTGAGGGGAGGCCTTAAAAAATACGGCCTTTGACGTATTCACACTTGTGACCAATAACCAGCAACCAGCCTGAAGATAACAACAGTACCTAGGTTAGGTGAAGTGGTAACGTTAGGTCTAGTGAATATATAACAACAGTATTGGTGTGCTGATATAGTGAAGTACAGAATTGCTATTATAGTCTTTATCGACACACCAAGATTGCTGTTATATATTCTCCTAACCTATTGTTGTTTTATCCAGGCCGGTTGTTAGTAGTTTGTCTCAAGTTGGTTTTAACGTTTGGTTACTGAAAAAAAAATGGTAATATTAATATTTCAAAAAAAAAACAACGTCTGCACGGTAAATTGGTACAATTTTGAATAGGATACAACCACTTTGTGCTTATTTACCTGAATGTCAACTATTATTAACTCACAATTTCTCGTGTACACATAAATTCACGAGTATTATAGTTACATATTCATTAAGTAGTTTGTGCACATTTCCAAGTATACCAATAAAAAATAATGATAATAATAGTTTATAATATACAGGGCAAAGTATACAACCGATAACTGGTATTATCCTTGGAATTCAATTTTCACAAAATATACGAAAAGAGAAATCATTCAGTTTTTTTTTGCAAGGGACAATATTATTA
>NW_021764194.1:0-929 GCF_005508785.2 Acyrthosiphon pisum
TCTACAAAACAAGCTTTTCCTTCAGATGCAATTTGTCTACATTTAATTGAACACAAACCTATAATCCTATTTTCTTCTCCGTCATCAAATAATACAAATTCGGAATCGCAAGGTATAATAATATCTTCTCTTAATTTAGGTTTCAAAGCATTTCCGAGTGATTTACGCCGTATACGATTCAATGTTGTTTTTACCGATGAGTAAACTGGAATTTCAGTCACTAGATCTAATCCCTGTTCTAATAATGGTGTAAACTCTTCTCGAAAAATTTGAGCGGGAGAATATGTTGTATCAAATGTACGTTGTTTTGCAATATTATATATTTTTTTTATTTCAATTTTTGCTAAGTCATATTTACATTTATGATTGCTAACACTTAAAACATTAGTACCTGTCGTTTTTAATCTTCCTTTGCATTTTTCTTGTTTTTTCTCATTCAAGCATACCCAAGTTATAATATTTGCGTTATTTGTTCGATACTTTCTATATTGATAGTCGTCGTGTATAGCTAGAGGATGACCTTTAGTTGTCTCTATCACTTCAAACGAATTATTCATTTTTAATTTAAATTTTAAATCAAAACACTGTTAACAAATCGAACTGTAGGTACCAAGGTGTGTACAATACTAAATTACTAAACACTGCGTAAATATTGCCGACAATGTTAAACATTTTAAAATAAAATAAAATAAACGTAAACGTTATCGCCTTATCGATAATGACATCGAATATCCACAATCAACCAAATGGCTGTATCACAAATTGGTTTATCCAGTATAAATAAATATCACGGCCAACACATTTTCATACTATGGCGTATAACGTGTAAGTAGGTGAATTTTGGTCGACAAAATATTATTATCATTTTTTTTATATTATTATAATAAGGTTTTAAAAAAAATTAGGGTATGTTTTTTATGTAAGTACAG
>NW_021764195.1:0-1089 GCF_005508785.2 Acyrthosiphon pisum
TTATCTATACTATTATATAAAATGGTAAGGGTTTTCTTGGACCGCGCTAACCGAGAAAACTACTAAACCGATTTGGCTGAAATGTTTTACTGTTATACTTGACATTCTGCTGGAGGTCATAGTACCACTTTTGTTTAGAAAAATCCACCAGAAAAGTAGGAAATATGGATGTCAAAAATACAGCAATGGCGCCATCTGTCCAGAAAAAAATAAACTATAAAATAAAAAATTTAGTTTATTGTAGCAAATTAAAATAATAGTAGTGTATTATAATGGTTGCTATTGGTTAATCGGGCATGTTTGTTGATTTGTATTATTATTTTTCGTCAATATATATATAAGTATATTGACGACCTCTGAGAAGAAGTTAGATTAATTTAAAATAGGTAAAATTTGGTTTCTTCTTATTCGTCGGATTTTAGTACGGTTAGCTTAGGTTAGGATTTTGTATTAGTTGGTTATATTATTACATCGTAGGTGGAATTAAGTAAAAATGACAAACTTGGTATAACTTTGATACTCTGAAGCTAAATCATACACTTACGTATAGGTACAAACAGCACAGGGTCCACGATCTACTGCAGGTAGATTGCCTACCTGATAATATACTGCTGCGAATCAGAATTTTTATTCTGGATAACAGAAAAGTTAAGATAAGTTTTGAACACCATACAACGAATATTAAATAAAAAATTGAACAAAGTTTGAGTCATATAGAGTTGGGACATTTAACGGGTAACGAAGTGCACGGGATCAGTTATTTTTAGTGAAAATGTATTTATCATTAATAGCAATAGAAACATTTCAATACGTTTTCATTAACCATTTTTATATTTACTTGCCGATCACATTAAACGATAAAATTTTAATGAAAAATTATACATCTCATCGTCCGGAAACAAAATAAACAACCAATCATGGATGAAGCTGTGACGGTCAGCTATAATATTATAATATTAATTCAACTTAAAGGCTATAATAAATAATAAATATATAAAAAATTCAGACTCATAAACCATCTCCACTCAAAATCGTATTTCTTATACAATTAAATTATATCATTCAATTCAAGTTTAATACAATCCATTA
>NW_021764196.1:0-771 GCF_005508785.2 Acyrthosiphon pisum
TATAATTACAACCATAGATTATACTATGTATAATCAATGTTACTACCTACTATATAACTAAAATTATTAAATTATTTAATTTTTTTGAAAACTTTTGTACACATTACAAAATAAATATTTTGGGCATAAAAATTGGCCCTCAAATTCAACGGGCCCTGGGACCGTGCCCCTCCTGGACCCCCGCTTAATCCGGACTTGATAATATTACGTATACCAAGTACGAGGAATTTATAATTATGTAATTATAATATTATGTAGGTAAATATATTATATAATCTACATTCTATAGTTGCCTATATTAGTTGTCAGTTACACGTGTTAGGTGTAAACAGTAAGTTGTGTGATAATCAATTACTTTTTCGTTATGTCTTAAACTTTGTATGCGACTTACCTCGGTAGATAAGAAGTCAACTGCAAGACGTGATATTAGATAAATATAAATTTAAAAATACACTATAAGATATTAACTTTTATAAATCGTGTCTGGTCAATCAAGATCTGAAAAATTACTTTAATCATTATTTACTTACAAAATATACTTGCAAATATACGATACAAAGACGTAAATTCGTAAAATGCGACGAATATTGATAAAGAAAAAGTATAAAAAGGTGGGTAAGTGGATTTCGCTCTGCTGTACAGTAGGTTACAAGTGGGTCACTGTATAATGGATGGTATTAAATTTAAATTCAATGATATAATATCATTGTATAAGAAAAACGATTCTGAGCGGAGACGGTATGTTAGTCTAGGTATAAGACATAATATTAT
>NW_021764197.1:0-734 GCF_005508785.2 Acyrthosiphon pisum
AATTATTAGTATGATTATAGTATGTATTGAATTATTTTTATTCAGTATTAATGTTTACGTAAAAAACCATAAAAACGAAAAATTTCAAAAATTTTTAACTTGGATTATTTTTAAATAAACTTAGAAAAATTAATTAATTTAAACTGTAAATTAAACTAATTTAGTTTATAAGTTGTTTAGTAAATTAACTTACTAGTTAAGGTAAACAGTTTAAAAAATATAATTTTTTAACTTAACTTCAACTTTTTAACTAGTTGATGCCCACTTTTGAGTAAGTCATCGCAGAGTTCAGTCGTTTGTACACGGCGCTGTGCGTTGCGTGCGCGGTATCCTAAGCAACGAGTACTTTGGGTCGTTCACCGCGTGCTGTGGTCCAAATATTAAGATTCTATTAATTTCTTTAGGAACCATTAGCTAATAAACATTTGTCTTCTCGATGTTTGCTTGAAACACCGCTGTCAGCGCGGCGGCGAAGTCGATAATGAACTTGGCTGGACGACGGTCGTTCAAGTTCTCTGTTTCGTTTTTTCCATTTTTGGCGTAGTTATTTGTCAACAGTACTTAACACCCTTTTTGATATAAGTTCCAAATTTCTGCAGGAAATTGAGGTGATCGATGGCCATCTTTTATTCGATTTTTTCTTCCTATATAATATTCATCGCAGAGGCGTGCCCAGGATAAAAATGTAGGACAGGCCTGGTTATAATTGTTTTAATTTATATAGGTATACATTA
>NW_021764198.1:0-790 GCF_005508785.2 Acyrthosiphon pisum
ACAGCGCCGGCCACCACCCTCCACCTACTAATTAGGCCAACGAACAGTTATTGTCTGTAATTACGATAAATATATATAATTGTATCATAACTATTAACCCGTCGTTGGTGACGCTATGAGCATTTCGCTCACATAACTGTTATTTTGGGAACCATTGGCTTCAAATTATTTTGCTTATATCGATATTTTTAGTATGCTCATACAAGTTACTTATGGAAATAAATACGTGGAAAATAACTAATCTATATATAAACTTTCAGTCTTATTACCATCAAATGTCGACGGTTACCAGTATTTGCTCGCCGGGGATCGGCGGTCCGACGGCGGCCAGTTATTTTAGCCAAAACATACCAATATTTCTTCCATCATACTGATCGACCTAGTAATGCGATAATAGTTTTTAAAACTGATTTAGATTCGTTGTAATGTCTACTTATAGATTAGTCAGTCCACTTTTCCCAATTTCAACCTTCTAAAAATAATTAAATGTGAGCGAAACGCTAACACGTCACTAATGATATGAAAATATTAACGTCACCAACGACGGGTTAAGAAAAATCTATAGTACAAAATGAAAGTGAACAGATAACAGACAATATGTCGTATGTGTATATGAAAACTAATTTTGGACAAAAAATTGAAAAATAAGATGGTACATATTATTATATTAAAAGATCCTAAAATCTTACTTTTTAAAATTTCATTTTGCTTTTCAATACTTCGTATTCGACATATATGTAAAGGAGTATCAAGTAAAAGAAAAACGTTTTTACACCTAAACAGCATTTAA
>NW_021764199.1:0-2209 GCF_005508785.2 Acyrthosiphon pisum
CACAACATTTTTTTTAAAACCAGGCACATCTTGGTGTTTGACATGAGATTTTCAATTTTACATGAACCAAGAAGAAAACCCTTGTCCACAAGCCAGCCAGTTGAGACTTTAACAGTCTCTCGAAAAGTAAACTCTCTGTCCAATAAAATCTCGTGACTCTGTATAAGACAGACTGATCGAGTATTGTCAACGGGATCATACACTATCTGTATATTACTATGTATCTGTACGTTTTAAATTAAAATGTGCAACTTCAGGCAGATTTAACGAAATATTAAAAATTTTAATTAGGTATATAAATATGGAAAGGCAGTCTTTGGGATGGATGTAACTAATTATTCGATTATTGTATAGACTCGATTAGATAAACCTACCTCTATAATGATACTTATAATAGTATACCTATTGTGAATTTTATATAAACACTTTTTAAAATCGATAATTTCGGTGACACTCCGTATTTTAGGACGCACTTACCAACATGGCGGCCAACCCTCGTCAGAGGATTAATACGTGAGGGTGCCGCACAAAGGGGATGGAAAATCTTATATATATATATATATATCTTATTATATATATATATATTATATGTACATTGTGAACAAGGGTTGCTTTTCTATAGGTACACAGCTATGTATAATGTATATGTAGTATACTTCTTGGCGTTCCCTAACCACCCGGCGATGATCAATAACATCCTTCAAATACGTTACGTGGCGAGTCACCGCCGGTCTCGATTAAAATGTACAGACTAACGCAGCTGAAAAATGGTTTGTTTCGGTAAAGTAAATCGTATATAATATATTTTGTAAAAGAGCACCTGTTTTTTAGATATACATGCACTTTTAGTGTTGTAGCGAGCTGTTACTATGCCTATATAGATAATAACGTAAATACGTATATAGCCATATATTATACGCACCACGTTATATAAATATTTTATAATAAAACCCACACAAACGAGCGAACGGGTACCGATAATAATTATATACAACTCATTTACATCGACAATACTAGCGTAAACATCGATAATAATAATAATAGGTAATAGTAGGATTCGCTAAATATTAATATTACTATTATTATTTGATGAATACGCACCACGACGAATATGCGCCACTTTTATTATTATCGATTTGTACGCGCTGTATACGCTAGTAAGCTACTATTTTATACGCGCTGTATATTATTATTATTATCATCGTTACGCGTTTGCGCATTATTATCATAACAACGGTCGCTAGGTAACGAGTTTTGCTAAGATGCAGCTATGAAACTATACTTATACGCAGGACCTTATTTACACTTTTTGCGTCCTGGATCGATAAAATGTTTAGCCCCCCCCCCTCATCATTGTAAAATCAATACATTCATCGTTTCACTCAGAATCTAAAAATGATTGTATATGGTTCAACAACAGAATAATATTATGTACCTATTAAAATAACTCAAACTTAAGTAATTCAGCCTTATGAACTCAAAAAATAATAATAAAAACAAGTTTTAAATATTAGAAATAAACATTTTTTTTAGTATCTATTAGATTTTTATAAAATATTCAAATTTGAACCCAATATGGCAATATATTAATAAAAGCTGTCTTAAACTTTATTTTATATTTTATTTTTTATTTTTACATGGTTAAGAGTTATGGAGACAATTATTGCACAACATTTTTTTTAAAACAGGCACATCTTGGTGTTTGACATGAGATTTTCAATTTACATGAACAAGAAGAAAACCCTTGTTCACAAGCCACCAGTTGAGACTTTAACAGTCTCTCGAAAAGTAAACTCTTTGTCCAATAAAATCTCGTGACTCTGTATAAGACAGACTGATGGAGTATTGTCAACGGGATCATACACTATCTGTATATTACTATGTATCTGTACAATCATTTTCATTTTTATTTGATATCTTATATTGAACTTATCTGATCAACTGACAAACCAGTTTCTACAATGTACATGTTACAAATTACCTATATATCAAGCAAATTTTATGTTTATTTTATACACAATTACCTAGTGCAAATCGTACAATTACCCAATACCAAAAATACTCGTAATATAGTAATATTACAGAATGTGGGTGTAATGAATTTCATTCAATTCATGAAAAGGTCAAAAAATTTTCCATATAGTGTAGTAAAGGTAATTTTCACTAAATAGATACATTTCATGAAGTAATGCGACATATATATCCATGA
>NW_021764199.1:4763-6017 GCF_005508785.2 Acyrthosiphon pisum
TAAAAAAAAACTTAATTGAATGAAAATCTAAACAAAATAAAAACTGTATTTCATAAATAATCTATATTTAATAAAGACATTTATATTTAATAAAAATCTATAATCACTAAGAATAAATCTTTATTTAATAAAATAATATAACCAATTTTTTTAGTAAATTAGGTTTTTTTTTTAGATTTTTTTTATTGAAACACAATTTATGAAAAAATCTATATAAAATCAAAGTAAAAAAAAAAATAATATTGATTGAATATAAAAAGCTCATAATATACATATCTATAGAAATCAAATGGAATATGCGATAAGAATGACCATTTTGACAAAAGAACAAAAGAAGTGTGAATAAATAGCAATAGAACAAAAATAAATTTCATCTCTCTCAAATATAAAATCTGGCTATGAACATTCTCATAACCTCACGGATTTTACTTTATGCTTCATTGAAATCAGTCCATTAATTTCGATGGTAAGTGGAAACATGCATACATACATACATATACATACCCACTGTAATATTCTCGTTGTTGGACTGGTCAGATTAATATTCTGATAGCCGTTAACTACGAGTATATTATGATTTTGCAGGAAGCGAGACCGCTCGTGTTGATGATGAAGATGTTGACAGGGTAGTTATAAATGAATGTAGGCAGATGAAAGATACTTTGTAGTTTATTTAGATGCTCTTCAGTAATAAGTGACAAGTTACTACACAGGGTGACGTGAAGGTGCTTGTTGTGCTCTGGAGTAGACACGTCTGAATACAGGCTGTTTCAGGCTCCCTTTTATATTCGGGTCCCTGCTCCCCCTGCCTATCGGTTCGCTATCTTGTCTCTACCGGATGCGATCCGTGTGACCATCGACTCAACCTACGCATTTGCAATATTCCTATCTAATCTGAGTATTCGTTATAATGTGTTGACAGCTAATTAATTATCTGTGTTGTTGTGCAGAAAGTCATCTCTTCTGCGAATTACTAATAGTTTATCAGTTAACACATCCTGGTCTATAGGTTGCGTACATATACGTGTATTCGCATATCTACTTGTGGCATTGGCAATCCCCATATCCTGTCAATAGATACGTGATTTATGTGTTTAGAAAATATGACTCGCGAATAACCACTCGGGTTATTTTGACTATATAATTAACCCTTTAACCTTTTGTTGTGTTTGCGTATTTGCAATTTGACTATTGCCAAATTGTTTAAGGAGGTCGTTTACCTAATCGCTTATGCCGATTTAACTATTTTATATA
>NW_021764200.1:0-826 GCF_005508785.2 Acyrthosiphon pisum
TGAATTCAATGATATGATATCATTGTATAAGAAAAACGATTCTGAGCGGAGACGGTATGTCAGTCTAGGTATAAGACATACACATAATATTATATATGGTATTAATAAAAATTGACCTATAGTAGGTACCTGTAATAAATTCTAAATTAATCATATCACAATATCCATTAGGTACTTATAACGCGTTATACAATATGTAATTTCGTCCAAATTTGAACTTAAAATGACTATAAAAGTAAACTGAGTAAATGTATTTTTTAGATTTTCTATTTATAGAAAAAAAAACTAAAAAAATTGAAAACTTACAATGTCCGTAAACAGCTCAAAAAAAATTCAAATTATTTTCAAAATTTTACCGTATATATAAAATGCTTATATAAATATTCAGTGAAATTTTCAAGTTTCTACGATGAATGTATTGATTTTACAATGATGTGTGTTTTTTTTAATTTTTAAATTTTTTTTTGGGTCTGTGTACACGATAAGTAGTCGAAATAATGCTTCAATTTTCAACTTCAGTATCTTGTTCGATTGAAAAGTGAATATCGTTGGTGCATTGAGGAGGTCAAAATTTAAGATTCACAGTAATTTTCAAAAGCGCCAAGAAAAACCAAAGAAAAAATTAAGGAAAAACGGGAATTTTTACGAAAATTGATTTTTCACAAAATTGAATTTGGTTTTTGGTGTAACTTTAATTTTCTATACACCATAGCATTTTCAAAATATTTTGACTTATTTTGAGCTCTTTACGGACATTGTCAGTTTTCATTTTTTTTTTAGATTTTTTTCTAAAAATATCAATAAAATTTTATTTGTTGATTAAAAA
>NW_021764201.1:0-771 GCF_005508785.2 Acyrthosiphon pisum
CGTATGTATGACTAATTGCTAGACACTCACACTCAGAATCCGAATTTCCGATTTCAACATACACACCCAAGAACCGGACATACACGCCCGGTGCATGGTCTGCGATTCGACGTAGTCGGATTGCCTACCTGACTAGCTACTTGCATACGAGTGACTTACACTCCCACTGCATCCGATCCGCCGCAAGCGGATTGTCCGTTCGGGAATCGACTTTCTCCCGAGAAGACTGATAGCTAGACACTCAAACTCAGAATATGAATTTCCGATTTAAACTCATACGAGAACCGGACATACACGCCCGGGGGGTCTGCGATCCGACGTAGTCGGATTGCCTACCTGACTAGCTACTTGCATACGAGCGACTTACATTCCCACTGCATCCGATTCGCCGCAAGCGGATTGTCCGTTCGGGAATCGACTTTCTCCCGAGAAGACTGATAGCTAGACATTCAAACTCAGAATCCGAATTTCCGATTTCAACATACACACTCAAGAACTGGACATACACGCCCGGGGGGTCTGCGATCCGACGTAGTCGGATTGCCTACCTGACTAGCTACTTGCATACGATCGACCTACACTCCCAATGCTTCCTTTCGGGAATCGATTTTCACCCGAGATGACTGATAGCTAGACACTCAAACTCAGAATCCGAATTTCCGATTTAAACACATACGAGAACCGGACATACACGCCCGGGGCGTCGTCTGCGATCCTCGGATTGCCTACCTGGCTGGCTGTGTCGTACGATCGACTTGAATCGCCCGACTT
>NW_021764202.1:0-847 GCF_005508785.2 Acyrthosiphon pisum
AAGGTGAATTATTTTTTTTTTTTTGAAGGGAAGGAAGATCGTGCGAATTTCAAAACCAGGCTTGCGAATAAGCGCGAACACTGTATTAAATATCAGTCAAAAAAAAAAATTGTGAAAATGTTAATTTTTTATGAGGGGGTGAACTTTTACTATGAGGTGAATTTTTTTTTTTTCGGAGGGGAAGGAAGGTCGTGCGAATTTTCAAAATAGGCGTGCGAATTCGTGCGAATTACGTGCTAAATATCTGTATAGTTTGTTTATAAATTTTCCTTTGGGGTTTATTACGTTGTACATCACCTATTCACTTGAACCAATTTTGATGTTTTAACTGAATTCTCTAGATCATTTTACACTGTACATTTGGTGTAACTATAAAATGCTCATCTGTTTTTTTTTTTTTTTTGATGAAGTATTTGTATTTTTGGTCAAGAATAATTCAATAATAGACTAGCTGATCCCGTGCACTTCGTTTCCCGGCAACCAATAATTATTATTATAATAGCTTCAAGACCCATGGCAACCATTTAAAAACAAAAAATTCCATCGGAAATCTCAAAATTCCTGTTTGAGCACCTCCCGGGGTTGGTTCTCTCCCTTATTAAATTAACCTATCTTCTGCTCAGAGGTATAATCTATCTATATATATATATATAAATATCTGATCCCGTTCACTTCGTTGTCCATTAAAATTGCCAACTCTATATGAATAATAATTCTACATATCACCATGGCAACCATTTATATACGAAACATTTTATCGGAAATTTCAAAGTAATATATAATTGGGTTGCCATGGGTAATATGGAGACACACACGGACGGAAATCTCTATAATAATATATAAATGG
>NW_021764203.1:0-1055 GCF_005508785.2 Acyrthosiphon pisum
TTTTTTTTTATAAGCATTTAAAGATCAAATTTTGACAAAATTTATCAAATTTTAATTTAAAAATTATTTTGTACTTAAAAATTTATAAAATGTTCAATTTTTGTATCTAAGAATTAAAAATTTAAAACAAGATTCCACGTAAGTAATTAATTCTGTTACCAAAAAATCCAAAATATACATTTAAACAGTTTATTTTTATAGTCATTTTAAGTACAAATTTGGACGAAATTACATATTAAAAACCTAGGATAACTATTTTAGCGACCCCCTGCTAAAAAAAAAATCAAGTATGTCATAAATAAATAATATTTTTATTATTATTCATTTTATCATTGAATTTTTATAAAATACAATACTTGATAATAAATACATAATAAATGAATAAAATAAATTATAAAAAAATACAAAAATACTGAAATAAGCGTAATCGTAACCACAAGTCGCGACCCATCAAAAAAATTTCGCAACTATGGTTTGGGAAACGCTGATCTATACTGTATCCACGAATTAAGATAATATACCCACTACTGTAGATACTACTATAGCCTACTATATACCTACTTAAGTCCGTGATCGGGTGATTCCACAGGATATTAGGTATTATTATTTATTATTGTTATGTGGTATTGGGGGATACTGTGATAGTGGTAATAGTTGAATTTTTTTAGGTTATGTTAATTTATCGTTTATTTGAAGTCCGTAGATGATACAATGAGCCATAAGCGAAGGCGATAGTGTTTCGTACCGTTTTGCTTTATTTGAGTTTATTATAATATCGTGATTCGTGATGCATTTTATGTATTTAATATTTATGCTAATTCCTTTTTCTTCTTGAAGTTGTTAATGTTAGGTAAGAATTACGTATTTACAAGGTACAAACTATAACTCTGCGCATTTGCTTGAAATCATCATTCGAGAATAGTACCATTTGTTTATAATTTCTCGTTTGTTTATTTATTTATTTTATGTCCGCTTAATATTTTTGAAAAAGCGTTCAAACCGTCTTGCAATGAGTGAAAAACCCTCGCAAAGTAAACCAATCATTGTCAGGAATA
>NW_021764204.1:0-728 GCF_005508785.2 Acyrthosiphon pisum
AAAACGGGAATTTTCGAGAAAATTGAATTTGGTTTTTGGTGTAACTTTAAAAAAAATGACCGTAGATACATGACATTTTGACTGAATGTTTATATTAGCATTTTCTATACACCATAACATTTTCAAAATATTTTGACTTATTTTGAACTCTTTACGGACATTGTCAGTTTTAATTTTTTTTTAGTTTTTTTTCTAAAAATATCAATAAAATTTTATTTGTTGATTAAAAAAGCTTGAAAATTTAATAAAAAGCTCCTAGTATATTGTTTCAAAAGCAGATGAAAAATATTAAAAATCCTTAGTCACAGTTTTTTTTTATAAGCATTTAAAGTTCAAAAATTGACAAAATATGGAAAAATCGCGAAAATTAGCAAATTATTTTAAGTTAAGAATTTGTAAAAATTTTTTTTTTAAATCTAAGATTTTAAAATGTAATACAAGATTCCTTATAAGATTATCTACCTTTATCAAACAAAAAATATCTATAAGAAAGTCAAATTAGATTCTTATGATCGTTTGAAATTCAAATTTTTACAACATTGGATATTCACTCGATTTTTCATGTAGCGATTTCCTTATTTTGTTGTAATTCAAAAACGAATAACTGCAGATACATGAAAATTTTACTGAATGTTTATATTAGCATTTCCTATACACCATACAATTTTGAAAATATTTTGACTCTTTTTGAGCTGTTTACGGACATTTTCAGGTTTTCAATTTTTTTA
>NW_021764205.1:0-961 GCF_005508785.2 Acyrthosiphon pisum
TTTTTGAATTTCAGTGAAACATAGGTTATAGATACTAGTATACTACTATCATAATAGTACCATTATTCTGTGCTTTTACCGTGCGTGAAACACAAATAAAATGAGGTAAAACAACGGTTATATCTTAAACCGTGGGTAAAACAGAATACCGTGGTAAAAATGATCAGCCCATATCAGTCATATCTACCTGATAAGTCGTTCTCGTTCATATTGACATAATATTATATTCCGATTGATAAATATTATATTATGATTTATGGCAACATGACTAATGAACCTTATGTACTAAGGCACTAAGCCTATACTACAATTATTACAATAATAGATTAATTGCTATCGAGTTTTCAGGTAAGAGCGAAAAAAAATTAATATTCGTACCTAATAGGTGCAGTGAACTAGTGACGCGCGAACGTGCAAAAATCGTAAAATAGCGAACTTCATTAAGCTATAACTTCGAAACTAAGTCCGACCGCCAAATTCTGACTTCACCATCGTTCTCAGTATAGTTAACTACATAAGTCTAAAAAAAAAAAATTGCAAAAAAAAGGGTGTCCGGTAAAGTAACAAAATACCTAATTTGTTTCAACTCAGCCTGAACCCGTTCGCTTTCCTTGAGTTTTTCCTGGAGAGCAACTTTTCGGGGAGTTTTAGATGATAAATAACTTGGTGTTTGTATACCAATCACACTTGTTTCAATATCCATTGATGTTGATGCATCAGATAAACTTTGTGAGTTTATTGATAAACGAGCAGAGGAACCTGTAAAAATTAAAATATACAAGTTAACATTTATGCAAAATATAACAAAATTTTAACAAATAGAAATTAATTCGATTTTTTAACTAATGAAGATTTTAAGAAAAACTAGAATACAATTGTTATCCACCGAATAGGTTATTGCGGCGACCAAGGATAAGTGAGAATTTTATTGTGTTTACAATAATATATTTTATCTTCATAC
>NW_021764206.1:0-1053 GCF_005508785.2 Acyrthosiphon pisum
ATCAGAGTAGTATTTCTTTTATAGTCGGTATAGATAGATAGGTACTTTTAGAATATAAAAATGAATAGTGTGATAGTAAACTTTTTTGAACCAAAATTGTTAATTGGCATAAAAAGGCTTTCCAATAACTATTGTATATTCACATTGAATTCTAAAATATGTATTGTATTCTTATTCTTATTATTTTATATTTATATAGTTTTTCTTTTAAATCTGCAAAGTCATAATAAATATGACCATTTTTTAATCTGCTTTGTAAATTCTGAGATACTTATTTAAGTTTACTTGGATAAGTACCTATTTTCTAATTATGCATATACCTATCTATCAGAGGCGTGCCCAGGATAAAAATGTAGGACAGGTCTGGTTATAATTGTTTTAATTTATATAGGTATACATTATTTTTTAGAAACTTTTTATAACATTTTTAAATTTAATTAAAAAAAATGATCACATAATATACTTAATATAACACAATTTATTCCTCCTGTTTGACTTGTTAATAATATTTCAAAGATATTAAAAGTGAATACAAGTGAAACAATAGTTTTTTTTTAATTATAAGTATAATACCTACTTACATAAAATATAATTATTTAGTGAATTTAAGTCATCGAGTCACTTTTAAGCAAGAAGAAGAAGTTGAAGACTCGTTAGAAGTCGAGGTAACATTTAATTTAAAAATGTTCAATTGAGGTTGATCTGTTGTTAGTACTATCATCATCGTTCAATGTCCTTGTGGATTTCGGAATAGGTTTATAAAACTGGCTGTTCATTTTATTTTAATTTAATTAGTAGGTAGTCAAATTTTAAGCAGTTTTATAAAAAAAAATGTATTTAGGTTATTCTAAATAGTGTACACAGACAAAACTATTACCTCGATCGGCTCTGTCACTCACTATACGTTTACACAGTACACACCGACACACCGTAATAAATTATTAATAGGCACCAAAAATAACATTTATAATTCATATTCATTATCTCAAATGAACATCGTAAAATTCTTGACGATTGTCGGCGGAGAACAGTCAGTGACGAACGTTTAATTAA
>NW_021764207.1:0-832 GCF_005508785.2 Acyrthosiphon pisum
TTAAAAAACGAGTGACTGTAGAAACTTGAAAATTTCACTGTAATGTTTATATTAGCATTTTATATATACGATAAAATTTTTAAAATAATTTGACTCTTTTTGAGCTGTTTACGGACATTGTAAGTTTTCAATTTTTTTAGTTTTTTGTTTCTATAAATATCAATAAAGTTTTATCTGTTGGGCCAAAAAGTGTATAAATTTAATACAAAGCTCCTGATACATTGTTACAATATCAGTTGAAAAATATTAAAAATACATAGGCACAATTTTTTTTTATAAGCATTTAAAGATAAAATTTTGACAAAATTTATCAAATTTTAATTTGAAAAATTATTTTGTAGTTAAAAATTTATAAAATGTTCAATTTTTGTATCTAAGAATTGAAAATTTAAAACAAGATTCCACGTAAGTAATTAATTCTCTTACCAAAAAATCTAAAAAATACATTTACGCAGTTTATTTTTATAGTCATTTTAAGTACAAATTTGGACGAAATTACATATTAAAAACCTAGGATCACTATTTTAGTTATTTTGTTGTGATTGTATAATATTATTCGTGGGTACTTGAAACTTCTAAAGTATACTATTATATATCTATGATAGTACCACTGTTTTTTGTTGATGTATAACGCGTTATAAGTACCTAATAAATATTATGATATGATTAATTTGGAATTTATTATAGGTACCTAATATAATATTATGTCTTATACCTAGACTAACATACCGTCTCCGCTCAGAATCGTTTTTCTTATACAATGATATTATATCATTGAATTCAAATTTAATACCATCCATTATACAGTGACCCACTTGTACCTACTGTACAG
>NW_021764208.1:0-927 GCF_005508785.2 Acyrthosiphon pisum
AGTATTTTTGTAACTTATTGATTCAGTTTCATCATGATCAATTTCAGATTCTGAACTAGTTTGTAAGGTTTCTGATTTTGATTCTGTGGTTTTTTCATTGATGATGCTTGTGTCGTGAAGATTAGCCGGAAATGTATTTCCATCATGCAAAGATACTACACTAGTACTAAATACTTTGTACTCGTTTTTTAAATTTTCTAATGATATACCCATCTATCCATTCTGCAACATAATTAAAGCAGTTTTTTGCTTGCTCTGGATCTTTTCCAAATTCAATTAAACGCTCAGGTGAAAGTAAAGCTAAGTCTTTTAAAATATCTTGAGCACCACTAAACCGTGATACAAACGATGTTGTTATTTTATCCAAAGTCACATGTGTTGATTTTATACTTTTCAAATGGTGAATTTAAATTTACTTCTTCAGCATTTTCGTCAATTTGCCTCTTCCGTTATTTTTAATCTAATAATTTTAAAGTACTTTTCAGACAGATCACATGTGCTTCACAAAATAGTCCAACTTGTAGACGGAACGAGCTGTAGTTAACTCAAAAATGAACTAAGACTTATTAAACGTAATTCAAAATTTTAAGTAGATTAAACACTATCTTTTGGTAAAAAATTATGAAAAAATATTAAGTATTGGAGAAACGGGACAGGATTCCACCGCCACAGGTGTTGAAATATAGTCCAAATTTTAGACGGGACGAGCTGTAGTTAAATCAAAAATTAATTAAAACTTATTAAACGTTTAAATATATCTTAATATGTATAACATTTATTTTAATTTATCATATTGGGATTATTTTAATAAGTACAATAGTGATTATATGGTATGCCAATATGCCATTTAGTTTATCTTAGAGTACTTATTTAAATTGATTGAGTTAAATAATTGTGGTATCGATCTATTGTGGAGCCAATCCCGTC
>NW_021764209.1:0-559 GCF_005508785.2 Acyrthosiphon pisum
TGTAAGTCGGGTGCACGCAACAATAAATATACAAAGTGTAACAGGAAAGCCAGACAAAAAATAAGTTCTAAATTAATTTACTCAAAAATAAATATTGATATTTAAACAAATTCTGAAAAATAAACTAGGTACTTGACTTCACCATTAAAATTGTTTTTACAGTAAAATAAAAAAAATGGCTATTTTTAATTTAAAAAAAATATAAATCAAAATGTTATACTATACGTGTAACGCAAGTGACTATAAATTATATAATATATATAAAAAAATAAAAATAAAAATAAATGATTAGAAGAAAAGTTAATATTATATGTCAGATCTCCCTGTTATACATACTGTATATTATATGGTACACAGTCAAATTGATCATAATAAATATAATATATATTTATCAACTTCTTGGTTAATATTTGGTACCTAGGTAGTTTATATTATTAAAGTAATATTTACCTTCAAACTCTGGAGATAGTATAACAAAACTCTGACACACTTCTATAGAAAACTTTGAAAAAATAAAAATAACAGTTTAATTGGATACAATTTTTTATTTTTAGTTGAA
>NW_021764211.1:0-2121 GCF_005508785.2 Acyrthosiphon pisum
TGATGTGTAATAGTTGTTTCAAATTTTTTTAATATTTTGTCAAATAATAACTTATGTCATTAAATGTTGTTATAGTTTCATTGAAATTTGTTATTGTGCTCATAAACTCGATACTTGGTCTTGAACTACATTTACAAATGTAAATCAAGCCATCGGGTTAAATTTGTTGTAATTTATGTATTGATGATATATTCATTAAGTTAACAGGAGCTTTCATTAAAAAGTAAGTCTAGCGAGGATCGAACGCGCGGCGAGTACGTATATTAGAAATACACGGGTGACAATTTACGCACTGGTCAATGTCGATATTGTATGGACCCGCTCAACTAGACTGTTCGTGAAATAATAATGCGCCTCTCCTGCGAGTACGTCGCGTAGGTCTCGCCACGGAGGCAATGGGCGTGGTTACGTCCAGCCGCGACGGCGGCGATACGGCGCACAACGCCATCTCTGGAGCGTTGTATACGTAACACTTTTACTATTGCACACTCTTAATGTAAAAATGTATAATAATATTGTGTATTGTGAGTTTTTATTTGAAAAAAGTAATATACAGTATACATTATAAACTTTAATATGTGTAGTATATATTACTCCATAAAAATAATTTAAGATAGTTAGCAACTCACCTTCTTCCATTAGCCTATTCGCTTCAGATCGAATATAAACAGAAGCATTTTCTTTTTGATTATTTGTCGCATTCAAAGCCCGATTCATTTTAGATCCCATGAGTCGTCGTTTTTTTGAATGAAGCATATCAAATTGACCCACATATGAACATTGCATTACAACTCTAAACAAAAAATAACGGTTCACTTAATTTACGAAAACTTTTGTTTTATACATTTCTACAGTTGATTTAAATTTACTAACCTAGCATTCAATGAAGGCATTTCTTTAACATATCCTTGCAAAGTGGAGTTACATTCATTACATCTACCATGAACAGTAATAAAATTTTCTCCATACTCGGACACTCGAGCTTTTTTAAATGATATAGGACAGGGCAATCTAGTATGTAAATAAAAGTGTTCCTGGACTACATTGCTCCATTCAAATGGTTTTAGTATAAGGTAATTTCGTGAGCCATTCTTCTCATTGTACGATTTTGATCTTGGTGATAAACATTTCCACTCTTCGGAAGATAATGTTATGGAAAAATGTATTCTTTGTTTGTCGTCTCTTTTATCTGTTTCATCACTGCTGCAGGATGCAGGAATTATCTGTTATATAATTATCTGTCATTGTAACAATATAGTAGGAGCCTTGTATTAAATTTTCAAGTATGTTTACTCAACAAATAAAGTTTTATTGACATTCATAGAAAAAAAAACTAATTAAATGGGAAACTGAAATTGTCCGTAAACAGCTCAAAACAAATCAAAATATTTTGAAAAATTTATCATGTATAGAAAATGGAAATATAAACAACCAGTGAAAATGTCATGTATCTACAGTCAGTCGTTTTAAAGTTACACCAAAAACCAAAATCAATTTTCTCAAAAACAGATTTTGCGTAAAAATTCCCGTTTTTCCTTAATTTTTCTTTTGTTTTTCACGGCGCTTTTGAAAACTATTGGAGAAATGTTACTTTTGACCCCCAAAGTACCAACTAGATTCACTTTCCTATCAGAAAAGGTACTGTTGAAGAAAATCCAAGCACTTTTACTGTCCTAAAAGGTGATGACAGACACAAAAATAAAAAAAAAATAAAAAAAAACACATCATTGTAAAATCAATACATTCATCCTTCCACTCAGAATCTAAAAATATTAAATAAATTAAACATTAAATACACATAAATTATAATTTAAATTTCTAAGACTTATTTTTAACAAAATGCGCATATATACGTATAGTATACAATAAAATATATGTATTCACTATTCTTAAAAAATAAAGTATAACTACTTAGTATGCATACATTTATAAGAGATTTAAATGTACATAATATATAAAATGTATCTAATTAATAATTATAAGTTATAAAGTAAATTTTATTGTATTGTTGGATTATTGCGATGGGCACAGGATAATAACCTAAAAATATTTTCTAAAGTTGATCTATTTTTTATTTTTTTTTATACAGAATTTTATACAGACGTATAATATTATACACTA
>NW_021764211.1:3807-10897 GCF_005508785.2 Acyrthosiphon pisum
ATGTAAAAATGTATAATAATATTGTGTATGTGAGTTTTTATTTGAAAAAAGTAATATACAGTATACATTATAAACTTTAATATGTGTAGTATATATTACTCCATAAAAATAATTTAAGATAGTTAGCAACTCACCTTCTTCCATTAGCCTATTCGCTTCAGATCGAATATAAACAGAAGCATTTTCTTTTTGATTATTTGTCGCATTCAAAGCCCGATTCATTTTAGATCCCATGAGTCGTCGTTTTTTTGAATGAAGCATATCAAATTGACCCACATATGAACATTGCATTACAACTCTAAACAAAAAATAACGGTTCACTTAATTTACGAAAACTTTTGTTTTATACATTTCTACAGTTGATTTAAATTTACTAACCTAGCATTCAATGAAGGCATTTCTTTAACATATCCTTGCAAAGTGGAGTTACATTCATTACATCTACCATGAACAGTAATAAAATTTTCTCCATACTCGGACACTCGAGCTTTTTTAAATGATATAGGACAGGGCAATCTAGTATGTAAATAAAAGTGTTCCTGGACTACATTGCTCCATTCAAATGGTTTTAGTATAAGGTAATTTCGTGAGCCATTCTTCTCATTGTACGATTTTGATCTTGGTGATAAACATTTCCACTCTTCGGAAGATAATGTTATGGAAAAATGTATTCTTTGTTTGTCGTCTCTTTTATCTGTTTCATCACTGCTGCAGGATGCAGGAATTATCTGTTATATAATTTTTGTCTGTAAATTGAATTAATAATTACTAATTAACATAACTTAAAAATATATTTTAACTTAAGGGATAGAATTTACTATGTCCTAATGTATTTAATGCGACAACTGGTTTCAATATTGACAATCCTAATTTTTCCATGAGTCCATTTCTGTTTAACGCTACTCGCATTCTTACTGAAGCTGGAGTAATAGTCGTGCCATAAGTGCTATTGATAATTTCTGATATTGTCTTCCAAACATCTTCTTTAGTGCCTGCTATTCCTATTAAAAGATTGAACTTAAAATAATATATTAACAAACAAAGCATGTTCAAATGTATACGTCATATAATATTATTAATAAATACTGATAAATAATACTTAATCAAAGTTTTATAAAAACTGTACTACAAACCTTGTTTATCCTGTGATATAATATCATTTTTAAAATTTAATGATCTCAGCATCTATATTATGACTTTCAATTTTTTGCTTTCGTCCACGTTTCTCAGACATATTATCTATTAATTTTAAATCAAAATATCATAAATCTTCTTTTTCTATCCTCTAGCCTACTGGGTGGTTAAATGGTTTACATATTTTAAAAATTAACTTTAATTTGTAAAAATATAAAATAATTATTTTTTAATACCTATTAATATAATAATATGTACAATGTACCTATAAGTGTTTATCTTAAAGTGATAATTCTGAGTCAATTGCTTATTTCAGTTAATCCTTGAAAATACAACTTCTTGAATACTTCTTTTAATAAATATTATGATTAAAAATGTAGAAAATAGGTGAAATATGAAAATAAATCAGTGCATTCTTCTAATAAGTAATAGGATATTTTATTATTTTATTATATTGATAATGGTTACTTATTATTACCTAGTGGCTAATAGTACAGTAGATGCACGAGTATTTTCCAAAAATGCAAAAATGTCACATATTATACAACTAATTATTATACCTATGTATTATTATTATTATTATTATTATTATTATTCACTTTTGAATCAATGCGTATCGTAGAACCGTGTGGTAAAATAATTCGATAGCCAAAATATTTTGAAAACTATATATCATACTTACATTATATTAAATAATAAATATTTTTTCATTCACAATATTATAAATTCTTTATTATAATAATATAGGTAGGTACTTACCTTACACAAAACACACTTTGGTTCAAAGAAATATAATGAATAAAATTACGAAATATAATAATTCAAAACAAACAAAAAACGATTTTAATGTTGGTTAAATGTTAATGTAGTTTTAATCCAGCTGGATATTTAAATTAAATAATTTTGGAACACTTAACATCCACGATCCACCATCCACGATGGTGAAACTGATTATGGAAGTAGGAACCAAATCGTAACTGGTCATTGCCCATGTATTTACATTTATAAATAACTAATAAGTAGGTATTATAAAGGCGGTCTCACACGACTGGTGTACTTGGCCAATGTTGTCACTGGTGGCCAGTGACCAGCCGTGTGGGAAGTTGAGCTGGTACAAATGTTGGTCACTGGCCGTATCCCGTCGATTGTCGGTGAATGGTGCACAAGTCAAAGAACGGCCAGTCATTATGATGTGCATTGGTGACAGTTCCCACATGACTTGGCAAGTGACTGGCAGACTACTTTTCCGTATTTTATGCTCCTTCTTTATGTACGTACGTGATGAGTTCTACAGTGAAAAGAAAGCAATTTTCGCTGGAAGAGAAGAAAAACATAATTTCTGAAGTAGACAAAGGATTGAAGAAAGGCGAGGTGGCAAAGAAGTATGGCATATCTCCATCTACATTGTCAACCATTTTGAAGGACCGAGAAAGCATCTTGAAACAAGTGCAGACTTCTGTTTTTGACCCGAGCAGGAAAAGGATGCGTAAGGCACAATTTGAAGACGTTGATACGGCGGTTTACAAATGGTTTCAAGATGTTCGTTCCAGAAACGTTCCTCTGACCGGTCCTTTAATTCGAGAAAAAGCCTTAGAATTTGCTAAAATGCTCGAAGTTGAGAATTTCCAAGCAAGTGTCGGATGGTTAAATCGTTTCCGTGAGCGGTATGGTGTATTGTCCAAATGCATTTCTGGAGAGGCGAGTGACGTGCCAATGAATTCTGTTAACGAATGGCGAAATGGAGAAGTTGCTGCACTCATCAAGAAATACAACCCGGACGATGTCTTTAATGCGGATGAAGCTGGAGTGTTTTTTCAGCTTGAACCAAAAAGGACATTAGCCCAGAAAGGAGACAAGTGTGTAGGGGGTAAAGCTTCCAAACAACGCATCACCGTTCTGTTCTGTTGTAACAAATCGGGAACGGAGAAACGAAAATTCCTCATCATTGGCAAATCTGCAAAACCTCGTTGTTTTAAAAACTGTAAATCATTGCCATGCATCTATAAATTTAACAAGAAAGCATGGATGACCCAAATAATTTTTAATGATTGGTTGATAGATTTTGATACAGAAATGGAAAAGAAGAAGAGGAAAATTCTTCTTCTTATCGACAACTGCACTCCATATAATGCACCACCAAAATTGGATAACATTCGTGTGGAATATTTCCCACCTAACTGCACAGCTGTACTTCAACCTCTTGACCAAGGTATCATCAGAGCTGTAAAATCACGCTACAGAACCTTTTTGTTACGTCAAATTTTATGCGATTTGGAGAAAAATATCCAAAGAAAATGCAATGTGAAGGAAGCTATCGAATGGATATGCGGAGCTTGGGATGATATCAGTCAATCAACAATAACTAACTGGTGGAAACATGCAACCACAACCAAAGACGCCAATTCTGTTTCAGAAGTGGCCGAATATGATGAATCAAATACGCACGATATCCAACAATCTGAGTTAGAGCAAATTTGGAGCACTGCAAAAAAGAAAACGTCGCTTCCTGACGACGTGAATTTAGAAGATTATCTCGGTGCAGATGACGTTTCAACATGTTATGAACTAACCGAAGTAGACATCGTTCAATCCATTAAGCAAAGATGAGGCCACCGATGAAAGTAGTGGAGACGAAGACGAAGAAGCTGTGATGGGAAATGATGTGCGCAATGTCACTTCATCAGAAGTACAAAGCCTTAACAAGTTTGGAAGTAATGCGAACATTCATTACATCACAGAGTGATGTACTAGACTTCATCTTTACAAACATTCACCAACTACAAAATTATTTACTTTCTATTAAAACAGCAAACCTTGTTCAAAAGAAAATTGTTGATTTTCTATAATAAAGTTATTTATTTTTTCGCAAATTATTTACATTTGTTAAAATTGTCAATTATTTATATGTAAAAAAGTTATTTATTTTTTCGCAAATTATTTACATTTGAATTATTTATTTATTACATACATATTTGAACTATACATATTCGAATTTTCAAAATTTCGTTACAACGAAAAAAAAATGTGGTCCCTTGGAGTTCGTTGTAACGAGAACTTACTGTACCTATATTATGTGGGTACCTATGGAATCCTAAAAACAAATCTCATAGCAATCGAAATCTTGTAAACGATGCATGGAAGAGGATTCAACAAGGACTCAGTGCACCATATTATAATATAGCAGCTTTAAAAAAAAAAGAATCTCTGATGTCAACATTTCGGCCGTTGCATCAAAATGTCAAAGATAGTATGCGAACTGCTCCAGACAATGTTTTCAAACCAAATTGGTTCGCTTATAATAAGATGGGCATGTTCTTAAGAGACGTCTATGAAAAAAGAACCACAATTAATACAGAGGTATGTATATATTTTATAACTATTTTATTTAACAATATTGATCCTGCCATGGTAACTTACCATTTGTTATAAAATAATTTGCGAATTCGTCCCTAATATGTTTTGCCTCGATCGCCGATTTCTTAGCGACTCTACGTATTGGCAATAATGATGAAATGTCCCCTATTTCACCTCACCATGTACCTGGAATAATTTCTCCTGCATTTTCATAATCCAAAACTCCGGGCGGCGAATACATTTTGGTAGACGTCCTACTTTTTCTTAAAAAGTTATGAAGTAAAACGCATGTCATGACGATATTTGTTGCATTTTCTGGTTCTACCAATAACGGTTTTCTCAACACACGGAAAACGGATGACATAATCCCAAACACGTTTTCTACCACTCGACGAGCTCGCGACGAACGATAGTTAAATACTCTTTCGGCGCTTCTTTGTCCTATGTGCCAGGATAAGGTTTCATTACATTTTGGGACAACGTGAAAGCATCATCAGCAACAATTACATATGGAATAGGTAACGTTTTTGAAGGTTATGGTTGATTAGGTGGGAGCATTAATTTATTTTCTTCGATTTTTTGGTATAAAATAGTGTTTCGGAAAACTCCACCATCATTTATACGGCCTTGACAACCAATATCAGCAAACGTAAAACAATAGTTTGCGTCTACTAACGTCATCAATACAATACTAAAATTACCTTTATAATGTATGTACTCAGATCCACTGTTAATTGGACTTTGCAGAACTATATGTTTCCCGTCTAATGCACCCACGCAATGGGGGAAATTCCAAATTTCGTTCCAACTTTGTTCAATTTCTAGCCATTCTTCTGAACGTGTTGGCATCTGTATAGGGAATAAAATAAATAACATTTAATAATATAGAATATATTATTGTAATATTTAATATAACATTAAATTAACTAAAACACTTGAAAAAATATGTCCATAGTAGCTTGTTTTATTGGATCTTAAAATGAATTAAATTAGTTTAATAGATGACTTTTTATTTTACATATTTTAGTTTCTGAGCGTAGCAATAAATGTATTGATTTTATAATGATGTGTGTTTATTTTTTAATTTTTAATTTTTTTTTTTACATTTTTTTGTCATTTTCAAATGTAATTTTTTTTTGGAAAAAATTAATTTAACCTACTGTAATAGATACTAATGCCTAATACTAAAATTAATTACTTTAATCCAGGGATGGAAAACGTTTTTAATTTTTTCGTTTTCGTTTTTGTTTATTAATTTAAAAAATATTGTTTTTGTTTAACGTTTTTGATAATATTGTTTTTTTTATATATATTATATAATATATTCTTATAACTTATAACTTTTAACTTTTAAGTTATAATAGTAACGCGCAATATAGAAATGCACTTGAAAGATAAAAATAAAAATAAATTATTTACATTTTTAATCAAAAATAGAAAAATTTCTGATTTCAAATTAAAATGTTTTTACATTTTAAAAGTGCATTGGCAATGATTGATAAGAAAAGACTTAGGTGAAATTTTTTTTTTCATGGTATAAATAATTTAATAATGTATAATACTATAGTTTATTTTTGTTTTCGTTTTTGATTTCGTTATTAAATTTAAAGAAGCTAGTTTTGAATAAAGGACCTTGTCAGCCTGATTATAAATCAATGCCAAATATACATTTCCCTGTAACTAATGGTAGACATTTTAGACCTGAATGGTTTATTAAAACAATATCAGATGGAACATCAGTAAAGTGAGATTGGATGTCATATTCATTAAGTGAAGATAAAGTTTTTTGTATACTATGCATGATTAGTGGAGAAAAAAAATGTTGGACAACAAATGGTTTTAACTCTTGGAAAAAGGCTACTTTAAAGTTAATTTATCATGAAACTTCATATAAACACTTTGAAGTCTGTATTCAATTAAAATTAATTGATAATTGCTTACCATTACTTCCCACCCTTGAAGAAAGTAATAAAACCATGGTAGCTACAAATAGATTCATTGTAAATCAGCTTGTTGATATTATTATATACCTTGCGAGACACTGTCTTGCATTTCGAGGACACAGGGAAAATTGGAAAAGTTCAGGAAATTATGTTGAAGGTAATTTTAAAGACCTAGTCATTTTGCTGGCAAAATATTCTCCAAGTTTAGCAGCTTATGTAACAGGCCTCTAAACTAAAAAAAAATGTCAATTTACATTTGTTTCATGGATGCGTCAAAATCAATTGATCGAAGCAACTTCAAAATATATTCGAGGTATAATAGGTTAAGATATAAAAGCCGCTAAATTTTTCAGTATTTCAATGGACACCACATTCGACAATTCTAAAAAAGAACAGTTATCTTTTGTTCAAAGGTACATTAATAAAGCTGGGATTGTAAATGAAAGACTTCTTGCCATGAAGGAATGTTCAAACACAACTGGTCAATATCTCTTTACAGTATTTGAAAAAATTTGTGATGAAAATGGTCTTGATTTCAGATTAGCATTACTTAGTAGGTCAATCTTATGACGGGGCATCAAATATGAGAGGAATTTACTAAGGTGTACAGTCTTAAATTAAGTCTTTCAATTCTGCAGCGACTTATGTCTGGTCTCTAT
>NW_021764212.1:0-997 GCF_005508785.2 Acyrthosiphon pisum
AAATGGTTAAATCGTCTATACAAGTTAAACAAACAAATTTCAAACATAACAATTTTCTTCTTGATTTCAACAACATGTTTTTGAAATTGTTAAAGTTATTCAAATTGATTTCATTTGCCTTATAATTAAGTAACTCTTTTCTTAAGAATACTGGGTGAGATGAAGCATGATAAAACATTTTATTGACCCTAGCCAGTTCTCGTCGATCATCAAATGGCAAGTATTCCAGTATTTGAGTGATGATCTGCAAATCAAATACAAAAAGGTGGGTAAGTGGATGTCGCTCTGCTGTACAGTAGGTTAGAAGTGGATCACTGTATAATGGACAGTATTAAATTTGAATTCAATGATATAATATCACTGTATAAGAAAAACGATTCTGAGCGGAGACGCCATATCAGTCTATGTGTTAGACATATATATACTAATCTATGGTATTAAAAAAAAATTGACCTATAATAGGTACCTATAATAAATTCCAAATTAATCATATCATAATATCTATTAGGTACTTATAACGCGTTATACATCAACAAAAAACCGTGGTACTATCATAGATATATAATAGTATACTTTAGAAGTTTCAAGTACCCACGAATAATATTATACAATCACAACAAAATAACTAAAATAGTAATCCTAGGTTTTTAATATGTAATTTCGTCCAAATTTGTACTTAAAATGACTATAAAAATAAACTGTGTAAATGTATATTTTAGATTTTTTAGTAACAGAATTAATTACTTACGTGGAATCTTGTTTTAAATTTTCAATTCTTAAATACAAAAATTGAACATTTTATATATTTTTAACTACAAAATAATTTTTCAAATTAAAATTTGATAAATGTTGTCGAAATTCGATCTTTAAATGCTTATAAAAAAAAATTGTGCCTATGTATTTTTAATATTTTTCAACTGATATTGTAACATATATCAGAACTTTGTATTAAATTTATACACTTTTTGGCCCAACATATAAAACTTTATTGATATTT
>NW_021764213.1:0-4747 GCF_005508785.2 Acyrthosiphon pisum
ATTTTGGTCTCACGGCCCTCGTTGTTGAACTCCACAAATTGAGATTATGCTCGTCGCACAGGTCGCCGCCGAAAACGTGCCACGAGAATTATCGCACTATTATAGTAATATGCGGGTAAGTGAGTTATAGAATGTAGCCAGCTTTCGCGGTCAAACGGTATAGGTAAATATTATATGAAAATATGGCTTGAATAAAAAAATACTTTTTGATTTGTATTTAAACATTTTGGTTTGTGCCGACACTCAGCGCACATCGTACCTACGTAAGGGCGCTGCTTTATGTGTGCCAATAATATATAACGTCATACTGTCTATATAGTATATACCTAATACATGCAGGGTAATACAGAATAACGCCTAATTTATGGGTTCAACTGTTAAAGGATTAATGATGAAATACAACATTTAATATTATAATAGATATAATGTATATGCGTATAAGTTACCAGCTCTGTCGAAACTGTGGATCGTTGGTCCATCGCGAACACCGTCGAATCAGTTTAATTTAAAAATAAAAATAAATTACTGTAGGTAATGTTCCAAAATTGTATTCTGTGTTCTTGACAAATGATACTATAGGTATCCGTATTAATGTCAGTGAGTCCATGTAAATTCTCACACTAGGTGGCAGATAGGCCGATTGCTAAGTACTGACAGCTGAAAGCACACGGAGTTCCTAGCATTCCCGTTGACGCCACAAGTCATGACCAGTGTTTGGTACTTATATATTATTTTAACTCTGATTTCTGGAGTGGGGGTCGCGGGGCCACTTTCAAAAGTGGTACCTATACGTATAGTATAATTTGAGCCATTATGGCTGTTCATGGCGGGGTAATAAATATAACCACAAACGAAGTATTGGACGAACAAGAAACAAAAAAAAAAAATAAAAATATATTCAAAATTTCATAAGAATATTTTAATTAATACGTTTACAAATAAAGTTTGTAATTACCAAAAATTGTAATAAAAATGTATAGGTATAGCTAAAAATTATACATATTTTTAATTATCAAATAAAGTATAACAAAATGTGACGGGAGTTACAGTATTTTAACCCATTCCCTTAGATCAGGTCCTGTGTATTATTGTATTAGTTTTAGTATTCATTTTTGCGACTGATGAACTTTGTTAAACTTCAGACAATCATAAAAAATTATTTTGGATTTACATCAAGAACCATGTATTAAATTATAATATTATCAAATTCATTATTAGAATATAATAATTAACTATTTTTCCAATATTAAATATTATTTATTAATCGCTTATTAGTAAGACTTAGTTAACTTATTAGCATAGATTATTATTTAACTATATTGTTAAGGGGGCTCCCACGTATCATGTTTTAAGGAGTAATGTTTAGGCAATACACATGACAAAAACAATTGGGTTATGCAGGGTTGGGCAGTATCAATGATACAATTGTATCTAGTATCTTTTATCTATTGTATCTTAATACAAAAATCAACTACAAAATTCTAGATTGCATCTGAGTAACCAATAGCAACAATTAATAAAAAAAATTTAATTTCACCTTGAATCTCAAAATCAATGTTTGAGGACAACCTGTTTAAAAAGTGAATTTTAGAAAATCCTTATGCTAAATAATATTCATATATTCATAAATTGTTGAATACAATATTTGTTCAATAAATGTATAATTGAAAAATGTTAAAGAACAACCACATTGATTTTAACAAATAATTCGTTTGTTATTTAAAATGTTTCAATTATACATTTATTGAACAAATATTGTATTCAACAATTTATGAATTGCAAAATACAATCGTAATTAATTTGTGATGAAAAACAATAACAACGAAAAAAATGTATATTTTATATATTTCAAATAACAAATTTAAATTTTGGTGGGATTTCGGCAAGTAAAGTAAATATAATTTTGACCTATTCAAAATGGCGGACAATAACTCCACATTTATCACTACGAAGATCTAGTATCCAGTGATAAGGTTCATTTTCAAATTATTTCAATCATAGTCCATACATTGTATTTTTATATGACCGTGCATAGACCTGTTAACTATAATATGTTAGTATATTAAGTTAGTTTACTTTAGTTAATAAATAGTAGCAAATTGGTCTATGATCTCAATGTTCTAATGCTCAATCACAACTGACAACTGTGCACAGCGAATACTCTCGGTGACTAACGTCTACCGTAGTAAGTACCTAAATAAGTAGTATGTAATAATTTGAGTCCAATTCTAGTGTCTTTATATTTCTATATTCTATGGATATGGCTCAATTGAAATCATGAACTTAGATCTTAGTTCATGATTCAAATACATAATAGTATTATCTACAATTTTTATCATATTTTAAAATGAGTTTTGTTCATAGACTAGATGAATACCATACACTGTTCATCGTATTGCGAAGGTGATCAAATGTGTATTCCAAAATCTAATGAATGCAAATCTACAAATTATACAAATATCACTCAAACTGTTAAAGCATTTGAACTCATGCAATATTTACGCGAGTACGTTATGAAATATTAAATCCTGGTAGAATAAAATATACCTATTCATAACAAATGTGTGTTATAGATATGAAGTCTTAACGTGATATAAGACTGAAAACTAATGATGATAATCGTATTTCGACACAAAGTTGTATTAATGTCAGCTATTCAATATTTTCGGGCTACGTTTGCTAATTTTAGTGAAAACAAAAAAGATATTGTTGATATACGAAAAATAGATTTCACTGTTTTAAACAATATATTGGTAGATTATAATTACAGTGGGAAGATCATGATCAGGAAAGAAAATGTACAGGTAATAATAAATATTTGATTTGTTCTGGACATTGATCAACATTATTTAAATGCATTATTGTTAGTTTCTCAAGGTTGCAAAATGTAATGTCTTACAGTTAGGCTATGTAAAAGGCGCATGTGCTAAGATTTTACAGAAACAACTAAATCCAACCCATTGTCTTTACACTAGATCATCTGCTGATTTATCTACATAACTGTTCAGAATTGTTATAAAGTTCTGAAGCATACATTGGAAAAAAGTTTCTGTATGATAAATGTATACATTTTCAAATTTTGATGTTAAATTGTATAATGATATGCAATGATTAATCACTATTATTTTCAGATATGTGGTTAAAGAAGATGAATTTCTATCTCTATCTACTGAATAATTGATTATGCTAAACTCTGGTAATGTTCTTAATGCCCCTGTTTCTTGAAGAAAAAGTAAGTAAATTTAGTAAACCTAATAGTTTGTGTATAGTATTTTTTTTACAATTGATGGGAGATCATTTTGCATACATTTATATATTATTATTATTAATAATATTACCTTATTTAGTGGTGGCTTGATAGAAATATATTTTTATCTCATGTTTCACAAAATAATGTTTGAATTGGTGGTTGTACCATTTCAGATAAAGTGATTACCCTAAACTAAAACAGAGAATAGAAATCGCACAGTTTAATAAAAATAAAATAACCTATATTGTTATTTCGGCCTTAAACATTATGTTAATCTTTAAGTATTAAATCTCCATTAAATACAATAACTGAATGACCCACCATAAATTTAGGTCTGTTATTGTGAATAAAAAATGATAAAACTAAATATACTGAAACCACATACTATACCTATAGCAATTATTATTTATCAACAATATTTTAATCAAAAAAAAAAAAAACTACAATAATATGATGTTATGAAAATATTATATCTGAAATTAATTAATTTAACTCTTCAAAATAAAATAATTATTTCTTGGCATAATACACAAAGTGCCAAAGAGCTTTTTAACACACCTAGTGAACAAAAATGATATTCTACTTTGTTCCAAAAGAGAACCCTATTGCTATTTACTATAGGGACAAAGGGTGCTACTTGTGCTATAATTTATAAGTCTATCTTTTCTTTCCCCGCGTAGGTTAGGTGATAGTGTACCAGTTCTGCGCAGGTGGAATGATGTCTGCAAAAGTGCGGACCACTATTTTCCCCATTGAGGTAGTGGAAATGCCAATGGTTATTTCTGAACGATAACAAATATTCCCGACGTGTAACTTGATACTCATCCGATGGGCGGTTGGATACATGTTATTCTTGATATAAAAACTAGTTGCCTGTTGATAATTATTCTCTTTTAGAACAGAGTATAGTTATAACTTCTAAAATCCAACTTTCATCAAATTTTGAACAATGCGATATGGTTTTTTGGGTGAATGGCATAATAAATAAATATGCAATTCTTCATAAAAAAAGGTTGAGCTGCTGATATTGTATAACTACATTTTAATATATTTTAATTTATTTGTTTTAGGTGTATATGACTGTGTTATTAATTGGGTAAAGCATGAATTAAACGTTAGATATGATAGTTTGGCGAAAGAACATGTATCATTAGAGTGCATACGATGAATGTAGTCAAATGAACCTCTTTTTAAAAATTTTCCTAAAAGTATGTTTTTTTTCAAATTATGGTTTTTATTATACATTTAATTGTGTGTAGTTATTGTTATAATTTTATATATTTAGTTAAAGATTATTTAATCAAAGCTTTTCAATTTCGTATACTTAGACTCGACAACTAACTATTCCACAAACTATTCGAAATACACCTAGAATGTCTGGACAAAAGGTATTATTTTATTTTGATTAATTTAACTTAGCAATAAAATTTATTGATTTCATCTTCAGGTTATTCTAGTATTCAGGCGTTCACGTGGAACCTTGTGTATGATCCAACA
>NW_021764214.1:0-1771 GCF_005508785.2 Acyrthosiphon pisum
CATTTTCATTTTCCATTTTTTTTAGTTTTTTTCTAAAAATATCAATAGAATTTTATTTGTTGGATAAAAAAGCTTGAAATTTAAAAGAAGGCTCCTAGTATATTGTTTCAAAGGCAGATGAAAAATATTAAAAATCGTTAGTCACAGTTTTTTTTTATAAACATTTAAAGTTCAAAAAATGACAAAATATGGAAAAATCACGAAAATTTGCAAATTATTTCGAGTTAGAAATTCATAAAAATTTTTCTTTTTAAATCTAAGATATGAAAATGTAATACAAGATTCCTTATAAGATTGTCTACCTTTATCAAACAAAAAATATCTATAAGGAAGTCAAATTAAATTTATATGATCGTTTGAAATTCAAATTTTTACAACAATGGATATTCACTCGATTTCTCATGTAGCGATTTCCTTATTTTGTTGTAATTCAAAAACGAATAACTGCAGATACATGAAAATTTTACTGAATGTTTATATTAGCATTTCCTATACACCATACAATTTTGAAAATATTTTGACTCTTTTTGAGCTGTTTACGGACATTTTCAGTTTTAAATTTTTTTTTCTATAAATATCAATAAAGTTTTATCTGTTGGGCCAAAAAGTGTATAAATTTAATACAAAGCTCCTGATATATTGTTACAATATCAGTTGAAAAATATTAAAAATACATAGGCACAATTTTTTTTTATAAGCATTTAAAGATCAAATTTTGACAAAATTTATCAAATCTTAATTTGAAAAATTATTTTGTAGTTAAAAATTTATAAAATGTTCAATTTTTGTATCTAAGAATTAAAAATTTAAAACAAGATTCCACGTAAGTAATTAATTCTGTTACCAAAAAATCTAAAAAATACATTTACACAGTTTATTTTTATAGTCATTTTAAGTACAAATTTGGACGAAATTACATATTAAAAACCTAGGATAACTATTTTAGTTATTTTGTTGTGATTGTATAATATTATTCGTGGGTACTTGAAACTTCTAAAGTATACTATTATATATCTATGATTTTACCACGGTTTTTTGTTGATGTATAACGCGTTATAACTTATAAGTACCTAATAGATATTATTATATGATTAATTTGGAATTTATTATAGGTACCTATTATAGGACATTTTTTTTTTAATACCATAGATAAGTATATATATGTCTAATACATAGACTGATATACCGTCTCCGCTCAGAATCGTTTTTCTTATACAGTGATATTATATCATTGAATTCAAATTTAATACTGTCCATTATACAGTGACCCACTTCTAACCTACTGTACAGCAGAGCGACATCCACTTACCCACCTTTTTTTTTATTAAATTTGTATATTGTGTTTTAAGGAAATTAATCTGTGTGTCAATCGATATATTATGATATACTATGATATATATTTGCTCTTTTTACATCTAAATTTGCACCAAAAAATTGGAAAAAAATTTATTTTCAAAATAAAGAACTCAATAAAATTTCAAAAAAATATTATTTTTAATTTTTTCTTTAAATAATCATGTTTTTTAAATTAAGTATTGTGTAATATGTTCAAGTTTAAATAAAATTCACCGTAGGCAACAGGTAGGTAAGTAATATCTATGGTCTATATTTTTAATCATATTCAAAGTAAAGGCGCGTCCAGACCAAGCAGCTTTTGTCGTGTTGCGCGGCAAATACGTGTCCACGTGATATTGTAGCATTTGTTTTTCGATTATTACAGTAAAAAATTTTTTTTTAAATTTACAAAAATAACTTTTGATGCAACGCGACT
>NW_021764215.1:0-584 GCF_005508785.2 Acyrthosiphon pisum
GCGTAAATGTATTTTTTAGATTTTTTGGTAACAGTATTAATTACTTACGTGGAATCTTGTTTTAAATTTTCAATTCTTAGATACAAAAATTGAAAATTTTATAAATTTTTAACTACAAAATAATTTTTCAAATTAAAATTTGATAAATTTTGTCCAAATTTGATCTTTAAATGCTTATAAAAAAAAATTGAGCCTATGTATTTTTAATATTTTTCAACTGATATTGTAACAATATATCAGGAGCTTTGTATTAAATTTATACACTTTTTGGCCCAACAGATAAAACTTTATTGATATTTATAGAAAAAAAAAACTAAAAAAATTGAAAACTTACAATGTCCGTAAACAGCTCAAAAAGAGTCAAATTATTTTAAAAATTTTATCGTATATATAAAATGCTAATATTAACATTCAGTGAAATTTTCAAGTTTCTACAGTCACTCGTTTTTTAATTACAACAAAATAAGATAATTGTTACGTAAGGATATCGAGTGAATATCAAATGTTGTAAAAATATGAATTTCAACGCCCATAAAATTTAATTTGAGTTTCTTATAGATATTTTTGTTTGATAAAGGTAGATA
>NW_021764216.1:0-1758 GCF_005508785.2 Acyrthosiphon pisum
GTATAATATTACATTATGTTGCATGTAATCCCCTGCAATTACAGGTAAAGTCGATGTTACCAGTGTGGATACCGCATCCTGCAACAGTTTTCGCGAATTGTGTTATATTATATGCTTATAATATTATAATATCCTATAGGCTATATTTAAATAGTTATTAAAAATTGAAAAAGTTAAATAAAATATTAACTAAATTCTTCGATTATAGGGTATAATATCAATAAAGCGGTTCTCATCGATTAACATTGTCTCGAAGTAAAGTTTTTACTATAGGTACTCTTAGAACACTTAGGACATACTATATTCTTCTGAGACATTATACAAGTATACAAAGAAAGGTTTTTCTACCCATTAGCGCCTTAGATAAACGATATACCAACACATACCTATATCGTTCTAATGCTGCCAACCTATAAAGTATGTCTACAAAGATGGGCGGGGGTGAACTAAAAAGTGCATTCTAAAAATAGACTTGCAAAAGCTAGTTAACCATTAGCTTTCATTTGATACCAATTTTGAAGTTCTGGGACAACTTGGGTGGGCTAACTTCCAAACTTTGAAAGCCCTTACTGGCCGTCCGAGTTACTTGCAAATTCTAAAACTGAACTTGCAAATACTTGCTAGTCATAAGCTTTCGTTTGATACCTATTTGGAAGTTCTGGGACAACTTGGGTGGGCCAACTTCCAAACTTCAAAGCTCATAGCGGTCGTACGGGGAACTTGCAAATTCTAAAAACAGACTTGCAAATTCTTGCTAAGCATTAGCTTTCGTTTGGTGCTGGTTTCAAAGTTCTAGGTCAAAGTGGGTGGGCTACGTGAAGTTGGCCCATCTTTACATTTTTTGGTTTTACGATGAAAGTTTGGACTTGCAAATTCTAAAAATAGACTTGCAAATAATGGCATAGATTTTAAAAAAATCGAAGTACTTAGGTGGGCCAACTTCACGAACGTCACAGAAATTGTGTCTCAGGTTAAAAATTTGAAGTCTTGCCACTGACTGTACTACATATCCGTCTGGGTACGTATAATAGGTATATAGGTGACAGCAGCTATGATACCTGCATGTAAACCGTTTTACATGAAACGTTATGATTTATGACGGCGGTTTGATATTGTATACTTTGAAAAATGTGATTATAAGTTATAACTACAGCTCTACAATTAAGTCGTGATGTGTGCGCTGAAATAGAAACAAACCACCGACTACCTTTTATCTCGTGGTGCAAATGTACAGGTGGGGGTTTGGAGGGGGCTTAGTCGCAGCCAGTGCCTCGAAATCATCATGATAAGCCCGTCTGCCCGTCTGACAAAACCAGCAAGTGATCGATTGTATTGATTCATAATATTATAGGCTTACAAATTATAATCCTACACACTTAATACAGCTCTCCTAGACAGGGTTATAACTTATAATACTGCAGTACGCCAGTACTTGTAAAACAAATAATATGAGGGGACTCGGTGAAGTTCCTCTATGATAGTTTTGCCTATTTGCGTCACTGCACAGTCATATATCATAATATTATTATCATATAATATTATATACATAAAATACTTTCCGACTTCCGTGTGATCATAATTAAATATATCAAAAATGTATATTTATATCATAAATGTATGAGTGTGTGTGTGTGTGTGTGTGGTTAAACGACCTCTGCTACACCGTTATTCGTTTATAAACGGAAACGTGTTAACGTTCTAACGTATGCGCATACCGCGATGTATTATATTATAATAATAATATAATAATAATATGTG
>NW_021764217.1:0-1310 GCF_005508785.2 Acyrthosiphon pisum
AGCGGAGACGGTATGTCAGTCTAGATATTAGACATACATATTATAGGTACCTATACTTATATAGTATATAGTATTATTAATAATTTTCAAATTAATCATATCACAATATCCATTAGGTAACGCGTTATATATCAACAAAAAACCGTGGTACTATCATAGATATATAATAGTATACTTTAGAAGTTTCAAGTACCCACAAATAGTATTATACAATCACAACAAAATAAGTAAAATAGTTACTCCAGGTTTTTTAATATATAATTTCGTCCAAATTTGAACTAAAAATTACTATAAAAATAAACTGTGCTTATGTATTTCTTAGATTTTTTGGTAACAGAATTAACTACTTACGTGGAATCTTGTTTTAAATTTTCAATCCTTAGATATAAAATTTGAACATTTTATAAATTTTTAACTACAAAATAATTATTCAATTTTAAATTTGATAAATTTTGTCAAGATTTTAACTTCAAATGCTTATAAAAAAAAATTGTGCCTATGTATTTGTAATATTTTTCAACTGCTATTGTAACAATGTATCGGGAGCCCTGTATTAATTTTTTACACTTTTTGGCCCAATAGATAAAACTTTATTGATATTTATAGAAAAAAAAACTAAAAAAAATGAAAACTTACAATATCCGTAAATAGCTCAAAAAGAGTCAAATTATTTTCAAAATTTTATCGTATATAGAAAATGCTAATATAAACATTCAGTGAAATTTTCAAGTTTCTACAGTCATTCGTTTTTTAATTACAACAAAATAAGAAAATCGTTACGTAAGAAATCGAGTAAATACCAAATGTTGTAAAAATATGAATTTCAAACGCTCATAAAAATTTAATTTGAGTTTCTTATAGACATTTTTTTTTTGACAAAGGTAGATTATCCTATAAGGAATCTTGTATTACATTTTAAAATCTTAGATTTAAAAAGAAAAATTTTTTCGAATTCTTAACTCAAAATAATTTGTTAATTTTCGTGATTTTTCCATATTTTTTCAATTTTTGAACTTTATAAATACTTATAAAAAAAAACTGTGACTAAGGATTTTTAATATTTTTCAAATGTCATTGTAACAATGTAGTAGAGCCTTGTATTAAATTTTCAAGTATTTTTACTCGACAAATAAAATTTTATTGACATTCATAGAAAAAAAACTAATTAAATTGGAAACTGGAATTGTCCGTAAACAGCTCAAAACAAATCAAATATTTTGAAAAATTTATCATGTATAGAAATGCTTATATAAACATTCAGTCAAATTTCATGTATCTACCGTCATTTTTTTTAAAGTTACGCCAAAAAC
>NW_021764218.1:0-838 GCF_005508785.2 Acyrthosiphon pisum
ATTTATAAATTTAGTCCGTGATCGTGTTTATCATAAAGTAATTTATTACTTTATGGGTTTTATCCACAGGTATGTAAAATAACTTGATACCCGACTCCATATACAACAACATTATTAAATTATGATGCCCGACGCCATTTGCAACTTTGGCAATGTTTACATTTATTCATATACATATTTACTTATATATACATATATACTGATAATACTATTTTGCCCTAGTTGTAAATGGCTGCCAGCGTCATTGATAAGAAGAAGTCGGGTATCTAGTTATTAAACATATCTGTGGTTTTATCTATGATTTTATACATGGTCTTAGACAAGGTGTATTGATAAGGTGTCGTCACTTGTTTGAAAACTTGATTGAAAATTTTACCACAGACAGTCGTCACCACCGGAAGCGCTGTATGTCCTAAAGAGGCCGAAAAACGAACGCTTTTGTACACCAAAGCCATAGAAAATTGAAAATATATTATGATTTAAGGAATAAAATTAAAAATTTTTCATTGTATAATTACTTTTTTGATCTAAATTATTTGTATGCATGTATTTAAATAATTTCTTTTTATCAAATACAGTCATTAATGTTATTAAATATTGTCATTTTTAAATTTCCTACCTATTCCAAAAAAATATATGAAAAATGTAAGAGTTACCTATTGGTAATTCACTAAATTATCATACATAATTATTTCAGATGGTTATAATTAACAAATAATAATTCATAATTACATGGACATGAAAAGGGAGGGCCAGAGGGGGCAGTGGGCGTCATTTCAGTTTTCATAGAGGGGGGCAAAGGTTTTGACCGGTCCCGAATGGGTAAAAAAAACTGCTC
>NW_021764219.1:0-737 GCF_005508785.2 Acyrthosiphon pisum
AAACATTAAATTTTTGTTGTGATTTGTGACTAAATAATCTCTATTTTAATGGTGTCCATATCATTTAAAATGTTTAAAAGACTTATAAAAATCATTGGTGATTTTGATAGATCAATCAAATTTAAAATACGTTGCTGGGCGTTATAAAATTTGTTTTATCCTTATCAATAAAAAATGTAATAAATCATCAATAATCAAGGTTACAAAAACGCTTTTCAAAGAATTAATAATATAAATAAATTATTTAAGCAATAAATATACAATTTACATTAAATATTAATTATAACGATACGGTTAGGAGTTTACTTTATTTATTTTATTTATTTATTTATTTACGGAATAAATCCATTTACAATATTAATATATAGTGTACAGTATAACAAAACATATGCTGAATATTTAGTTTAGTGATTACATATTATTTAAACCTAGATATAGTATAAGTAATAGTTTACAATATATTAAATATAATTACATTTAGACTGAATTAACAGTGAACAATTAAAAACATTGAAACAAAACAAAAAATATATTTTAAATAATCAAACCTTAAATGCTGATTTAATACTATTTATATTACAAAAAAACAAATCTAAGTTAACTGAATTTGCAATAGACATCAGTGAATTTATTGGGGAGGAAAAAGATAATTGGTTCGTATATTTTTCAAAGTGAATAAATCGTTATTTCTAGTTAAATTAATTTTTGCTTTAAAATTTAGTTTTTTCTAGTATTTC
>NW_021764220.1:0-3141 GCF_005508785.2 Acyrthosiphon pisum
AGCCCCCCTCACTTTATCCGATCCGTTCCAAATCAATGCCAATATTTAGCAAATTAATTGCAAATAATTGCAAGTTGCTTTTTACAATTTGCAAATCAAAATTGAAATTTTGGCGAATTTTTTTGCAAATTTGGTCAGCCCCCCCCCCCCCCCCCACTTTTTCCGATCCGTTCCAAACCAATTCCAATATTTAGCAAATTAATTGCAAATAATTGCAAATTGATTTTTATAATTTGCAAATCAAAATTGAAATTTTGGCGAATTTTTTTGCAAATTTGGTCAGCCCCCCACTTTGTCCGATCCGTTCCAAACCAATGCCAATATTTAGCAAATTAATTGCAAATAATTGCAAATTGATTTTTACAATTTGCAAATCAAAATTGAAATTTTGGCGAATTTTTTTGCAAATTTGGTCAGCCCCCCCCACTTTGTCCGATCCGTTCCAAATCAATGCCAATATTTAGCAAATTAATTGCAAATAATTGCAAATTGATTTTTACAATTTGCAAATCAAAATTGAAATTTTGGCGAATATTTTTGAAAATTTGGTCAGCCCCCCCACTTTGTCCGATCCGTTCCAAACCAACGCCAATATTTAACAAATTAATTGCAAATAATTGCAAATTGATTTTTACAATTTGCAAATCAAAATTGAAATTTCGGCGAATGTTTTTGCAAATTTGGTCAGCCCCCCCACTTTGTCCGATCCGTTCCAAACCAATGCCAATATTTAGCAAATTAATTGCAAATAATTGCAAATTGATTTTTATAATTTGCAAATCAAAATTGAAATTTTGGCGAATTTTTTTGCAAATTTGGTCAGCCCCCCACTTTGTCCGATCCGTTCCAAACCAATGCCAATATTTAGCAAATTAATTGCAAATAATTGCAAATTGATTTTTACAATTTGCAAATCAAAATTGAAATTTTGGCGAATTTTTTTGCAAATTTGGTCAGCCCCCCCCACTTTGTCCGATCCGTTCGAAACCAATGCCAATATTTAGCAAATTAATTGCAAATAATTGCAAATTGATTTTTACAATTTGCAAATCAAAATTGAAATTTTGGCGAATTTTTTTGCAAATTTGGTCAGCCCCCCCACTTTGTCCGATCCGTTCCAAACCAATGCCAATATTTAGCAAATTAATTGCAAATAATTGCAAATTGATTTTTACAATTTGCAAATCAAAATTGAAATTTCGGCGAATGTTTTTGCAAATTTGGTCAGCCCCCCCACTTTGTCCGATCCGTTCCAAACCAATGCCAATATTTAGCAAATTAATTGCAAATAATTGCAAATTGATTTTTACAATTTGCAAATCAAAATTGAAATTTTGGCGAATTTTTTTGCAAATTTGGTCAGCCCCCCCCACTTTGTCCGATCCGTTCGAAACCAATGCCAATATTTAGCAAATTAATTGCAAATAATTGCAAATTGATTTTTACAATTTGCAAATCAAAATTGAAATTTTGGCGAATTTTTTTGCAAATTTGGTCAGCCCCCCCACTTTGTCCGATCCGTTCCAAACCAACGCCAATATTTAACAAATTAATTGCAAATCTACGTATACTGTTTTAGAATATGATTATACGATTAATCTATTTACCAAAATAATATATAGGTAATATATAAATATAATAATAATATATTACCTATACTAGGTACGTCTAATAATTTGCAGTATACCCTGTGTAATTACCTATGCAAACATACGGGTGGCCCGCAGACGAAGACTACTGCAGCAGTGCAGCTAGACCTACTTACATAATAATATATTATTATATTATAAAATATTAATTATAATGATATAATATATTAGGAACCATTAATCATTATTAATATCAATTGTATTATTGCAGAACTCAGACAGTATTCATAATAATATAAATATCTATATAGGTAGGTACTTTCGAGTTTATATTTTAGAAGCCAGCGAAACGGTAGTGTCGCGAACTAAGTAAAAAAAAAAAGAAACAATACACACCACACACGACCGTGTATAATATACTATGACATTCCCTTTAAATATGTGTTAATATTTTGGTATTCTTTACCTATAGGCTACAATACCTAGGCTACTGGTCTAATAAATGGACCAAATCGGTAGAAAGAGGTATCAATAGATCGATAAAATCACAGGCTACGTGCTTTTATAATTTTCTATGGAATTGGTTGAATAATATTTCAGTTATGACTTAGGAGCAAAATATAGTAGATATTTTAGTGGTAAATTTATACTAATTTATAAACGCCACTAATCAAAATTGGAATTTTGGTGAAAATATACTTGTATTATTGTTATTATGTTTATCAATGGATTTCATAAAAATTAATTTTTTAAAATTCAATAATAATGATCATCAAGATTTCTAAAAATAATTAATTAAAATAATGTAGGTATACTAGGTATAGGTATCTAAAAATAATTAATAATAATGATTTATTTATAAACAACTAATACATTTAAATAAAAACAATAAATTGAATAGACTAATTAAGATTATAAATAAAAAATATCAAAACACTAAAAGTAATTAGTAAAAATTATATTTATTGAAAATTATCAAAAGTAAAATATTTAAGAATAATTTGTAAAATTAGTGATAATTTATTATTGATAACAATTTTAATATGTAGGAATAATTAATAAAATTAGTGTATATTTATTGTTAGTAAAAATATAATGTTTGAATATAATTAATACAATAAGTAAACATTATAAATAAAAGTAATGTATTTTTATAATTAATAAAAATATAATATTTAAAAAAATTTGATTTTATAATTTTTTTATGATTTTTTTTTTTACATTATCCATACAAAATACGTCATAAAAAATTGTACTATTGTATAATTTAACCTTCTAACTTTGGCGCCTTCGGACTAAAGTTAGCATTTAGCATGTTTCTAATTTCCCCGGTCTACACGAACCGGTCGTGGGATCAGTAGTAAAGGTATATTGACCGTTCCTTTGACTCGTGTCACATTTTACCGACAAACAGTGATAAATAATAAGAAACTGTACAAGTACGCGGTATCGGTGTAGGATCCGACGGCATGGTAAGCAACCACCTGCACAAAATATTGACCAAGTACACCGGTCGTGGTAATTGTGTTCTTGAACGAGTTTTCGTGTCGGG
>NW_021764221.1:0-927 GCF_005508785.2 Acyrthosiphon pisum
TTTATCATATAACAATAGTTAATAGTTATATTACCGTGGGTTATTATCACGGACTACTACACAGTAGTCCGTGGTTATTATATTAATTAATCTGTGATATGCACCACGGGCATATCACCACCTTAGTATATCCATAGAACGGTTCAACTGACTGGTGGGATGTACATTCGTGCTCCCGACCGACCATAGGTCATATGTATAATAATATCATTAATTATTATTTATATTTCATCGTAGTATCGTAGAATATGATCTAAAGCCATATATAGTTCCGTACATCGTACATATAAACATATTACGTACTATAAAATCTATTCTGTGTACCTATTATGAATATATCTTTTGTAATATTATGTCCATGAAGTAACTTAATGTTTACTTCTTGTCACTTCATGAATAATGTATACCTGAATATTAGTATACCCACAGACTATATGACTATATGACATTCATATAGTCTGTGGTATAGTGGTATACCTAAGCTTACCAGACGGTTCGACGACGGTATTGTAATATTTTTTGCATTAAAAATAAATAAAACCATTTTCGTGTAAAAATAAAATGGGAACGTATTTTTCTACTTAATTTTAATTACCGAAATGTAATAATTTTCTATAATATACCTATATATTATATTATATTATATTATACTAATATATTAAGTAGTAAGTGCCTAATATCTGCAGCTTCTAATAATTGTAATATTTTCTGTTTGTAATAGTAATTTTGTAGATAATAATAATAATTATATTACATTAAATCTAATCGTAAGCTTGTATTTTCGGGCACACCTTGCAGAGTAAATATGAGCGTCAGTTTTGGTGCTATACACTATACTATTATATAGGCGCAAATAGTGTTTGAGATTTGGGGGGCTAAAGCCTTACTTTGGTAATATTGAAAAAGCTTAAAACAAATTTAGAGATG
>NW_021764222.1:0-815 GCF_005508785.2 Acyrthosiphon pisum
GTTTTCACGCATTAGCGGTTTGATATCTCAAAAATATCGTATAAACTGTAATTTTGATTAAATCTTATTGCGTACTTACCTAATGTTAAACTATTAAATTTTTACTCACAGAAAAACAAAGATGCCAAAAAGATTAAGGATTCCTCCGAGTATGTAAAATGCGTCGGGTAGAAAGTGTAGTGTTTTATAATAAATCACATTGTACAGAGGTCTGAATATTGCAGGAACTATGGTTTCGACGAGTGAAGATACCGCCAACGCTTGACCTGTATACAATAGGTACGAAAGAAATTAATGCTAATGTATTATTTATGCCTATATATTTAAAAATAATAAGTCCACGTGTGACACAAAAATGAATTCATAATTTTATTACTACGGATTTAATTAATTCCGAGATTAATTCCATACCTAGTTGGTTTGCAGGAACAAGTTTCGAGAGTATCGACCTAAATGCAACAAGTGCCGTACCGTGAAAAATGTCCACAATCGGACCTGAAATAAAATATATATTTGTACATAATATTAGCTTTGTAATCAGATCATAATATTATAGATTCTGAACGAAGTGATGAATGTATTGATTTTACAATGATGTGTGTTTTTTTTTTTTTTTTTTTTTTTGTGTCTGACGACAACTTTATGGGAGCAGTAAAAATGCTTCGATTTTCAAAAGTTGTACCTTTTTCTGAAAGGAAAGTGAATCTAGTTGGTACTTTGGGGGGGTCAAAAGTGAAAATTTCCCAATACTTTTCAAAAGCGGCAGGAAAAACCTTAAAAAAATAACCGGAAAAACGCGAATTTTTACCGCAAAA
>NW_021764222.1:3109-4535 GCF_005508785.2 Acyrthosiphon pisum
TTTTTGTATTAGTTTCAATTTTATTATTTTTTAATTTCTAAATTAAATAGAGTTTAAGACTTTAAATAGTCACTTATAATAGTCTTATACTATTCTATATTAATAATTTTAAATTGCCTAATCATTATAAAAAGTTCCATGAAATGGAAAAAAAGTTGCTTTAACAACAACAGTAATAATAACTTATAAATAATAACTGATAATTAATCATTATCTAATTATTTTTAATAATATGAGTGATTATGTAATATAAATTGAAAACAGAAATATTTATGTTTTAGTCCATTACTGGGATCCAAGGCAGAAATACAACCATTTTGGAATAAACCATGGTTTACTCTTTTTATAGTAATACTAATAATCGTTGTTACTTCAACTATTATTATTTACGTATTCTACCATAAAAATAGTTCACCAACCGATATCCATTATGCTGAGTCAGAGGCAAATACAGTTAAATTTAATGCGGCAACGTCATCGTATAATCCTGTAAATGTCGGGTTCAAATCTCATCCAACTTCTAGGGTGTCGAGCATAGCAACAACTAATGGTGATTACTTTAAAAAATGTGCCCCTTTCGTTACCTGTAACCCAGACGATAAATACAGGACATTCAATGGGTCATGCAACAATTTGCAGAACCCTAACTGGGGTGCTGCATTAACACCATTTTACAGGCTGATAAACGCTGATTTCAATGACGGTAATAAACAATAATAATAATAATAATAAAGCTTATTAACTCATAATATTTTAAAAAATGCATTTGGTATTTACCAGGGCTTAAAACCGGTAACCGGTTTGTAACGAAAACCAGTAAAAAACCGTAAATTTGAGAACCGAAAACCGATAACTGCTTTTAGTTTTGGAATGCTGGAAGCGGTTATTGTTTATCGGTAATCAAGGTAAATATCTAAATGTTAACATCAAAGCGGTTACCTTATATTTTCAATCCTGGTTTTATAACCTAAATTTACAATACATACCATAATACAAGGCTCCTACTATATTGTTACAATGAGATTTGAAAAATATTAAAAATCCTTAGTCACAGTTTATTTTATTAGCATTTAAAGTTCAAAAATTGACAAAATATGTAAAAATCACGAAAATTAACAAATTATTTTGAGTTAATAATTCGTAAAAATTTTTCTTTTTAGAACTAAGATTTTAAAATGTAATACAAGATTCCTTATAGGTTAATCTACCTTTATCAAAAAAAAAATGTCTGTAAGAAACTCAAATTAAATTTTTATGATGGGTTTGAAATTCATATTTTTACAACATTTGATATTCACTCGATTTCTTACGTAACGATTTTCTTATTTTATTGTAATTAAAAAACGAATGACTGTAGATACTTGAAAATTTCACTAAATGTTTATATTAGAATTTTCTATACACGATAAAAATTTGAAAATAACCT
>NW_021764223.1:0-1412 GCF_005508785.2 Acyrthosiphon pisum
GCGCCAGATGACACCGTATATATTATAAAACCATAAATGCATTTTTACGTATATAATATACACATATATATTATATTCTACGAGACCCCCTCGATAATTCTCCAATCAAGAGGTTCGGTCAAAACAAAACAATAAATTACCAGTGACACCTTTGTCGCACCGTCTAAAATAAGAAAAAAACATCACGTATTAATCAATGCATATCAGAAGAAGGGATTACACCGAAGCCACATTATATAAGGACCCTACAGAATCGACTCTTCAGTACTTTTCAGAAGAAGACACATGCACAAGGTCCACGCCAGTCAACTTCACGACACTCTCACACTACTGTTCTAGGGAGTGCATATGGTTGTGCACTTGTGCGTACATGAGCATACAGTATATGTATATTGGATTACCTCAGCATTCGTTATGACTGTCTGAATTAGTTATTTCTCTATCAGACAAATTCATATTGTTCATTTATTCCATTCACCCACCTATTAATCTTTAAAATCATAAAGTTCTGTGACTATCATCATATCGTAATCCCGTTAAGTACATTATTATTACAGAAATACACTTTTAACACGAACATAGCAATATTTTTAGAATATAAGTATAGTAGTAAGCGCTCATTTAACTTAAATTACATTCGGGTGGCGAATTGACTATATGTACTCTTGTCATGAATGCAGGAATTATAAGAGCAGTGTCCAAGGTATAAATGTGTAATAATAAATGTTCATCATTGTAAATAAAATTCGGTTGGCGAATTGACTATATGTACTCTTGCTACGAATGTAGGAATCTTTAACACCCATTTTGGAATACAAGTGTTCACCACAACAAAATGCTCATTCACGTAAATCACATTCGGTTGGCGAATTTACTTTATGTACACTTGCTTAGAATGTAGGAATCTTGAGAGCACATGGTAATAGTCACAATTATAAAATATAGTAAGGTATACGAAATTCTACAGATTATATAAACCAAGATACGTATATTGTCATCGTGATATCGACTGTCGAACATGACCCCGAAGAATTACTAACTACTCGGGAGAACCACCTGCAGCAATCTACGAGCAAGGTAAGTGCTTGAATATTTGTATAATAAGCGTAGAAAATTCAAATATCATTAGGCAGATTGGTATAACAAAGAAGTAGGACGATCTTATGTGGAGACTCAAACAACATAATTTTACACGACTCCCAGACACGTGCATATACACACACACATACACGTCGGTTTGTCACACCGTGCTTAGTATAATAATATACACGTCTCACCTAAAATCTCCACCTTCCACTATCGATCTTTATTTTTTCCTATTACACATCAATGATAATAATAAAAAAAAAATATTATGTTTAATGAATTCAGCAGATTGTTAATTATTACTAATTCAATAATTCATTGGTAAA
>NW_021764224.1:0-2595 GCF_005508785.2 Acyrthosiphon pisum
GCAACAGCCGGCCCGGTTCCACGGTCGACCACCGACGCGATCGCCACAGCCGTCCGCCGTCGTACGCCACGGCCGGCGCCGCGGCCGCTGCTGCCGTCGCCGCCGTTACAGCCGCAGCGAACGCCACTGACGCCAACCCGTACGCATGCCAGTACTGCGACAAGACGTTTCCCCGGGGAAGCTACCTGAAAAAACACGAACAGGTGGGTTTCGTTTTCACTATTATTTAGCTTTTTGTCTTATCCTATGTCTATATATCTAAGCATAACAATAACAGTAAAATAATATTATAGGGTATATGCGTTAGAATTTCAGATTAAGTCAAAATACAGTTTTGAAAGACTATCGATTTATTAGTTCTGTATAATAAATAAATTGAACATTTTAAAAATATATTGTATTAATTATATATTATTACATCATTACCTATACCTATACTATGAATAAAATAAGTCACAACTTTTTTAAAAAAAATAATAAATTAAAATTCTGATTGTAATCCGTGGATGAAAAGTCCACGAGAAAACATTTCAATATTTCAACATTTTTTAAAATTACTCATGGAACCGAAAATACAATCCTGTTTACATTATGTTTCTATATTAAGAGGAATATCTGAGAGTTTCAGTCTCATTAGCATTGATTAATTTAAATGAGGTACAACAAAAAGATACGACCGATTTATAAAAAAACGGTCGTGTCTAACGCTGTTTTTTTCTTATGAATTTGCAATCGGAAACCAAGTAACCATAAGGCTATCGGATAACTCCTTCTTCCCAAAGTAAAAATATCACAGGTACAAAAATTAAAAAACAAACCATAGGTATATTAAAAATGGTACATGAGACAACCATATGTACTTCTGCAGTATTAAAAAATGTTTACCTCTGACATTTTTTCCTAAACACAAGGATTGTATCTCCACGGATATTTTTATCCTGATACCTGGTTCACACAGGTACACCTGATATACTTAGATTATTATCGTATAATTTTACATATTATATTATTATACTGGTAGGGTGCTGTCGGCCAGCTAGACGAAATTTATCGTTTTATTCAGACGTGGTGGGGGATAACCACTCCTCGAGGGATCGGTGCAGCGTGTGCTGTAAACACGTATATTATATTATATTATATTATACATTATGTAATGACGATATAATATTATTGCATTACAATGCACTTGGTGCGTGTAATTTAGTGTGCAGCTGGGGTGTTATTCAAATAATATTGTTTACCTATGTATGAAAGTAGGTTTACCCACGATGAGATTTTTGTTTTGTTTTTTGTTTGGTTTTATATAATTCTTTTAATACTCCATGTATGCGAGTACAATCACAACAATATAAACGACCTTTTTTTGGGAACAGAAGAGTTTTGTTTTTATTTTGCTTTTACACTTGTGTGTTCACATCATTTTATTATTATTATTATTCAAATCTATACCACATTACCTACTCATGTGATAATATACAGAAAATTAAACTTTTTGACTCACGAAACTCTTGCTTTATATCAGGGCTTCAAACCGGTTAAAACCGGTTTCGATATTAACCGGTTATATTGGAAAATTTACATGAACGAAAACGAAAACGAAACCACAATCAATTATTTTATAGAACGAAAACGAAATGTTTAACCAGAATAATTTTTCGAGCAATTTAAACATAAATAATATGTTTTTTTCTTATAGTGGACAGTATACCTATACATATACCTACATAATACAAGTAAATAGTAATAGATACATATTAATTATTATTAATATTATTTGGAAAAAAATAAAAAACGAAATTAACCGGTTTTTAATAACCATAAAATGTAGGAACAATATTAACCGGTTTCTTAAACCGAAAAAAAATTAAGAAGAACTAAAACCATTAACCAAAAAAAATCATTTCGGTTTGAAGCCCTGCTTTATATAATATATACCTATTTTATATATAGATGGTATGTGGACTGTGAGTGTCCGAATATTTTACTAAAAAACGTTATTTCTGCGGAAAAATCTCAGTCAAAAACACAAAATAATATGAACAATACAAAATTTCCATGGATTTCATATCATATCTCCGTATTAAGATGAATCAATAACAGTAAACCCCCTTTTGAAAGTGGCTCTTATTTTATATAATATGATAGAGCTCATCGTCATTGCGCATATTTTTTTTCGTTGTAAACTATAAATTAATATGATCTGTCGAGTTAAATTATTATTCAATACTTCTATACTATTATTACCAGATAGTATTATAATTTAAGTATAATTTCTTGCACGTATTGTATACATATATTAATAAGAAGAGTTGCATCGTCGCTGGACTAGCAGCGTTAATAAAAGGAGGGGGCGATCACCGGGCACCCTGAGCCGTGGCTGATATATTACGTACATAGTTATATATTATTTCATAACAACAATAAACAATATATTATAGGTAGTCCTTGCAAACTAGCGAAGTGCAATAACATAATTATTCAACATATGTAACAATGTCAACAACATCGCTATAGGTATAACACAAATAAATAGGTAGGTAATAAGTTATAATATATATAGGCAACTTAATAAAGTTAACTAACATAAACTATTCG
>NW_021764225.1:0-1077 GCF_005508785.2 Acyrthosiphon pisum
AAGCACGATATTTTGAAAGAGTTTGGATTTTCAAAATATTTTTCTTTTTCTTCATTGCCCCAAAGCTGAAGGCCGTAGGTCCATAGTGGTTTCAATAGTGTTTTGTATATAAGCAGTTTAGTTCTAAGAGAGGTGTGATTATTATTGGATAATAAGGGTTTAAGTAATCGAAGACGATGATTCAATGCTAATCTTTTGGTTCTGATGTGATGAGCCCACGTTAATCTTTGATCTAACGTAAGGCCGAGGTATTTGATTTTTGGAGAGTAGGGAATTGGAATTCCATATAGGACAACACCAGGACAAGGAGTATATCTTAGGGTAAAGGTTGTGTGAACGGATTTATTCTGGTTAACTTTAAACCGTCATTTTGTAAACCATTTTTCCATAGCATTAAGGTGAGTTTGAAGATTTATTGACGCTAAGATTGGATTGTTGTTAATGGATATTAGTGCTTTGTCATCAGCAAAGTCAGCTACTGATGTGTTGGGGGTAATAGGTTGATCAGATGCAAAGATGTTATAGAGAATTGGAGATAGGATTCCACCTTGAGACACACTAGCATTTATAGAAGCTAAATCAGATAGAGCGGAACCGTGACGAACTTGAAAAAATCGATCCGTTAGATAGGATTTGATAAGTAGATAGTAAGTGGGTGGAAGGAATTTCTTAAGTTTATATAAAAGGCCATCGTGCCACACCCTATCGAAGGCTTGTGCGATGTCTAGGAACACACAATTGCAATAAAGTTTTTTTTCCAGGAAATACGAAATAGCATCTACGACTCTGTGCACTTGGTGTGTGGTTGAGTGAGACGCCCGAAAGCCGAATTGAGTATTTGGAAGTATATTCTTTTGAGTAATGATAGGTATAATACGTTTCAGAATTAATCGTTCAAGTATTTTAGCGAAAAATGGAAGAAGGCTAATTGGTCGATGTGACGATGGAATGTCCGGCGGTTTATTTGGTTTAGGGAACAAGATTATAGTGGAGAATTTCCCAAAGTAGAGGAAAATAGAAGTCTAAGTGAAGCATTAAATATGTGAGTGATGTGAACGATAGCTCTAGTTGGAGGGG
>NW_021764226.1:0-1700 GCF_005508785.2 Acyrthosiphon pisum
AAATGCCTTATAAAAAAAAAAAATCGTGACTATATATTTCTTTTATTTTTCAATTGCTATTGTAAAAATATATTATGAGCCTGTATTAAATTTGAAATCTTAGATATAAAAGGAAAATTTTTTATGAATTTCTAGCATAAAATAATTAACGAATTTTCGTGATTTTTAAAATATGTTAGGAGCGTTGTATTAAATTTCCAAATCTTAGAATTAAAAAGAAAAACTTTTATGAATTTCTGTTTAAGATTATTTGAACATTGCCGTAATTTTTACGTATTTAGTCAAAATTTGAACTTTAAATGCTTATAAAAAAAAATTGTGCCTATGTATTTTTATAATTTTTGAATGGGAGTTAGAACAACATATGTGGACCCTTCTATTAAGTTTTCAAGTATTTTGTCCCAGCTAATTTTTTTTTATCAACATTTATAAAAAAAAAATCAAAAAAAATCGATTATTTCAATTGCCTATAAATAGATTAAAAATTAGTGAAATATTTTGAAAATAAAACTATATAAAGAAAATGTCAATTTAAACAACTGGTAAAATTTTCAAGTGTCTACGACTCATACTTTTTGAATAATAACAAATATCAAAAATCGTTTGAGGCTAAACCGTTATTTAATGCGGTTTTGTAAAAATTTAAATTTCAAACACTCCTAAAAATTTTTTGTCTTAGTCCGGTTGAGTTTTTTTTACAGATATTTAAAGAAAAACTTATGGAGAACCTTGTACCAAATTTTAAAAGCTTAGTTATAAAAGAAAAAAATTTTACGATTTTTCAACCACAAAATTACTTGCAAATTTTCGCAATTTTGACATATTTCGTATAAATTTAAACTTTAAGCACTTATAAAAAAAAATTGTGACTAACGATTTTGGATTTTTTTTTATCACTGTGAGAACAACTTATAAGAAACCTTGTATTAAATTTTCAAAGTTTTCTATCCAACCAAAAATTTTTTATCGTTATTTTAAAAAAAAATACTTAGAAAAATTTAAAATTTCATTTGTCTATAAATAGCTCAAAAAAAGTCGAAACACTTTGAAAATTTAACCCTGTATAGACAACGCTAATATAAACATCTGTTGCAAATTTCAAGTGTTTACAATAATTATTTTTTGAGTTACAGTAAAATTAAGTTTTCGTTTTTGTCAAAAATTGGTTTTGCGTAAAAATTCGCGTTTTTCCGTTATTTTTTTAAGGTTTTTCCTGCCGCTTTTGAAAAGTATTGGGAAATTTTCACTTTTGACCCCCCAAAGTACCAACTAGATTCACTTTCCTTTCAGAAAAGGTACAACTTTTGAAAATCGAAGCATTTTTACTGCTCCAAAAGTTGTCGTCAGACACAAAAAAAAAAAAAAAAAAAAAAAAAAACACACATCATTGTAAAATCAATACATTCATCACTTCGTTCAGAATCTAAAATTGAAAAATGACAATGTCCGTAAACAGCTCATAAAGAGTCAAGTTATTTTCAAATTTTTATCGTGTATAGGAAATGCTAATATAAACATTCAGTAAAATTTTCATGTATCTGCAGTTATTCGTTTTTGAATTACAACAAAATAAGGAAATCGCTACATGAGAAATCGAGTGAATATCCAATGTTGTAAAAATTTGAATTTCAAACGATCATAAAAATTTAATTTGACTTTCTTATAGATATTTTTTGTTTGGATAAAGGTAGATAATCTTA
>NW_021764227.1:0-826 GCF_005508785.2 Acyrthosiphon pisum
TTCGATTTCAACATATTGTATCTTATCTTTTAGAAAATTGGATCAAGATGGTACTTTAGAAAGGCAATTTTTCGATTTTCTCAATAGTTATTTAATGCCACGAGAAAAAACACCGACAAATTACAAAAACCGCTAAAAATGGGATTTTAATTTTTAACGGTTTGTGTATTACCGTAGCAACGAATAAAAAATTATCTATACTATTATATAAAATGGTAAGGGTTTTCTTGAACCGCGCTAACCGAGAAAACTACTGAACCGATTTGGCTGAAATTTTTTACTGTTATACTTGACAGTCTGCTGGAGGTCATAGTACCAATTTTGTTTAGAAAAATCCACTAGAAAAGTAGGAAACATGGATGTAAAAAATACAGCAGTGTCGCAATCTGTCCAGAAAAAAAATAAACTAAATAATAAAAAAATAAAAATAAAGTTTATTGTTGCAGATTAAAATAATAATAGTATATTATTATAATATATTGGTTGCTATTGGTTAATCGGCATGTTTGTTGATTAGAGTTATTATTTATCGTGAATTACGTGTAGGTACGCCCATTACGAGCATAATTTGTGCTTACTTTTTGATTATTCTTATGAGTTAAATTTCGGGTAAGTACAACTTACTTTAGTTTTAGTACAACTTTCGTTAGTAAAAATGAGTATAAAGTTCTTGAAAAATTAAAAAACTAAGCTAATCTAATCCTTTATACGTAAAAGAACAAGCCTTTTGTGATTACACTATTAATTTTTTCCAATTTTTTTCACAGAGTGTTCCAAATACCTTCCTGAGTGTCACAACATCACCCGATATTTAATTTTTTTCGGA
>NW_021764228.1:0-996 GCF_005508785.2 Acyrthosiphon pisum
GCATTTCAATGGTTATAACTTTAATGTGTAAAAAAAAAATTTTAATTGTCCAAATTTAAAAATAATGTTCACTTTCAGACCACTGTGGGCCATCATCGCAGTACGTTATACTACCTATATTCTATTCTGTGCTTATTTTTGAATATTTCTGTGTTTTTGTGATAATAGTATAATACTGCCAATTGCCGAACGCTCAGTACATTTATACTGATTCATATTATTGACATAAAATATTTTAGTCACACGTCTTAAATTGAACATAATATAATGATTTGTGTTCTATGGTGCTATCTATACTAAGTTTAACTATAGTAATAAACTTGTAAGCATTATTAGATTGTTTTTAATACTATTGTATTATATCTATATATCTATATCATTGTTACCAAATGCTGTCTGGGTATATACATATTTTTTTTAACATAACCGTAGCCCACTGTAGAATAGTAACACTGTGGCCCAGCCGGCCCTGAGTACCTACATAGGTAAATTATAATAATTCATATTGCAATTTAATTTGATACCAAGCAGATATAACTTATAAAACACTGTGTCTATGGGCAATGGCGGGAGAATGTATAAGAAGCTATAAAAACTTGCGGACCAGTCTGTATAGTTAAATTTGGCATGCGAACTATAACTGAAATAGAAAACCAGAATAGGTCCATTGCAGATCACAAAGATTTCTGTAAAAAAAACATACATTTTATCAATACACCGTATGGGTACTGAGTATAATATATATTATGTTCTATGGATTTATCATAGCAATTAATAATATATTTTATAATATCTATGGCAATCGTCAATTGTTGAAATATGTCGGCGACGATTAACAATTCTAATAATTTCAGAAAATACTATTGTATTATAAGTATATATAATATATTGTATTTGACTTGAGTGAACAAAAAAAATAATTAGCCATCATATAGACGGACAGTTCGTTAAGCCGTATATATCACAATTGTAAGTTTTAAAAAAAACTTCGCCACA
>NW_021764229.1:0-960 GCF_005508785.2 Acyrthosiphon pisum
AAAATAAAAAGCATAACTCGGTTTAACAACGGATTATTGGTTACTGAAATGTATAGCTAAATCAATTTTAGTAGCAGTGAACAAAAAAAGTTCAGTGTTGCCAACGCTTATGAGTAATACATTGATGGTAAAAAACATATTTATTTTGTTTGTGTAACAAATTATATAGACACAGTTATGTGTTGTGTACTTGTGTTGTACACAACACATAACTTTTACTTGTGTTCAATTTGTGTTACACGGTGGAGCATGTAGAAATGCCCCCCTTGAAATGATGAAATCTCCCTGTAAAAAAGGTGCTCAGAACATACATTAGGGTTTTTGAGATTATGTGTTACACGGTGGAGCATGTAGAAATGCCCCCCTTGAAATGATGAAATCTCCCTGTAAAAAAGGTGCTCAGAACATACATTAGGGTTTTTGAGATTATGTGTTACACGGTGGAGCATGTAGAAATGCCCCCTTGAAATGATGAAATCTCCCTGTAAAAAAGGTGCTCAGAACATACAAATATATACTACTTAACTTTGTTACTTTCAACTTTCTAGTAACAAAAAAAAGCACCGAAGAATGGTAAATTTCTCTAATTTCTTTATCAGTTGTAAATTTTAAAACCAATATAGAGTATGAATAGTAGCTGTATAATATTAAAGTTTGACGGAGATTAAAAAAAAACAAATTGTATTTAGAGAAGAGTTAATCAAATAAATCATAGTGCAACCATCTACCTACCTAATATTATTATTATGTTTTCTAAAACGTATAAAACTAAACTGTGACGAATCAAAACTAAAAATAATATTATGCCCATTGTAGATGTAGGTATTTATAATATTATACTATTATTTTTTTAGATTGATAACAACTTTTTTTTCATTTCTCAAAACTCGAAACGGTATACCTATTTCGTTCTATTTTAGGAATGACTTATCAAAAATAATTTTCGTTACATTTTAGTTT
>NW_021764230.1:0-398 GCF_005508785.2 Acyrthosiphon pisum
ACGATTCTGAGCGGAGTCAGTCTAGGTATAAGACATAATATAATATTATAGTCTATAGTATTTAAAAAAATTGACCTATAATAGGTACCTATAATAAATTCCAAATTAATCATATCATAATATCTATTAGGTACTTATAACGCGTTATACATCAACAACAAACCGTGATACTATCATGGATTATGGACTATTATATAATAGTATACTTTAGAAGTTTCAAGTATACCCAAGAATAATATTATACAATCACAACAAAATAACTAAAATAGTTATTCTAGGTTTTTAATATGTAATTTAGTCCAAATTTGAACTTAAAATGACTATAAAAATAAACTGTGCTTCTGTATTTTTTAGATTTTTTGGTAACAGAATTAACTACTTACGTGGAATCTTGTTTT
>NW_021764231.1:0-2797 GCF_005508785.2 Acyrthosiphon pisum
TTTCTGGAATGGTAGAAAAGTATAAAACAGACAGTTTTCATTGCAAGTCCGTTACTTGTCTGCCTTGGCTTTTGTTCCGGAAAATGACGTAATTGACACATTTGAGACATTGTGTGAAAGTACGTATTACACTAATAATGAAGACGTGTTAGAACCACTTATTTCCTATTTTGAGGATACATGATTGGTCGTCCAAATAGACGTGGAAGGAGAAATCCCAGGTTCCCTATTTCACTGTGGAACTGCTTTAGGTCTACTATATCTGGTTTACCCAGAACAAATAATTATGTTGAAGGATGGCATAGAGGCTTTAATAACTTATTGAGTTCATGTCATCCAACAATATGGAAATTTATTGAAGGAATTCAAAAGGAACAGAGTTTAAATGAAATGAAAATAAATCAGTACATAGCGGGCACGGTCGAACCATCCAAAAAACGCAAAAGGGATAGGTACACTTAAAGAATTAGTTAATGACTACGAAAATAGGGACAGACTAGAATACCTAAGGGGTGTTGCCTATAATTTAAAGTACCAAATTTAATTATTATTTATTGTATTTATTACTATTTATTTATTTAATTTTTCAAATATTTTAAATTTATATACTTATATATTGCAATTTTAGGAAAAATATCAAATTTAAATTGTATTTTTTTATAGTATTTTGACGTATTTCAATGTTTTTACGAAAAATATACCGAAAAGAATATTTTAATTTTCGCTATTATTGTTTTCGCTGTTTTTTTTTCGCGATTATTTTTTCGCAATTTTAACTGGCACCCCGTTTTAGCGTCGTGCGACGATTCGAGCCGAGGAGATCGTGTGGAAACGAACGGTCGTTCATGTACCTCGGGTGCCGTGATCGGTGATTGCGTTGGCGGAGGGCACGAGCGTGACGGATTCCCACGTAACGATATCGGACTCAGAGTGAGCGGACGCGTGAACGTTAGGCGTGTAAGAATGTGGGTAAAAGACTAGGCCGAGCCTGCTGATAGTATAACCAGGGGTACGAAACTCTGTGAATTGGCCGAATCGGGCGATTGTAGCCTTGAACACGGTCTCCAGGGGGGCGTGGCATACGTAATCTATGATAAAAGTAAACAGTGGAAACAACCCGACCCCGCGCAGAATACCTTACCTATTAGGCGGAAACGGTTTTTCAATACGGGTATAACATCATGTCAGTGTGACGGAAACAGTTTCATTGTTCGGACTTCAGATCATAGGTAAACACTTCACCCATCAGCTGATCGAGTTTCGCTTCTATATTGTTCTATGGTATAACAGAACTAATGTACAAGGCTACAACGGTACAGCGTCGATTTAAACGCCATCTAGGAATATTCTATTTTGAAGTTCATACCTATAGGTACCTAATATCTACTTTGAAATTCAAATACTGTGCAGATATTTGTGTGTGCATAAAAAAATAACAACAATAAATCACATTTATAAAAACAAGAATTAAAGATATATGATGGAATGCACCTCTTTTTAAAGAACATATTTTACGTTGGGTAACTTCATTAACCTGTAATTCATTATATTATAAGAGTAGTTTATAATTTATTTTGGTAGTATCGATTCACTTGCACTTTGTAGTGTTTTTAATATTCAAATATTTCTCTTGGTTTAATAGTATGTATTAAGTATGAAAAATATTTGAGTAGTTTTGAAATACTTTTAAAAATTACCTTTACAACATTAAAAATTGCCAAGTTCAGGTAGTATTTATCCTCGGAATAAAAAAAAAAAAAATTTAGCAGCCGAACCACTGCGCGGGGACATATATTGTTTTATCAATACCCAGGGACAATGTGAACAGCGCTAGTGTCGCAGCGTCTGTCTATAAATATGGGTGCGCTTCAGTGCGACGGCGTCAATTGCCAATAAGTCTTGCCAGTGGCTTTTGGTATCTTTTTGTTTTATTGTTACTAAGTCCTCATAAAATGTCGTCATCTGATGAAGAAAGTATGTACATCATTTTTACACAGAGGGTTATTGTAATGGTTATTTATTTTTTTAGGCACCGTGTACTGAGTGTCAAGATCACCATCACCGGCGGATAGTGTGATGTATTGGTGGTCACGTTCGTCGTCTCTAGCCAGCGGATCTGATGACACTTCATCAATTACACAGCCAATGCCAGTCGATGCCAGGCTGAGGATGGTCAATTTTGCGTTGCTATCGACGACGAGGGAACAGTTTCCTCTCCAAGTGTGTATTTTCGAAAGCTTTAATTCCATTCTAAATAATTTATAATGTTACGTTTATGTAACAGGTCAATTCTAATACCTGGACGTAGAAATAAGTCTAAAGAGTATCATTTAAATGTATTATAATGGAATGTTTTTTTAGGATACTGGAAATGGCGAGGAAAAAATACTAAGTACTAAGGGACGTCCGTGGATTTAGGCTTACGGGGACACCACGTTAAAAAAACTATATAGACGTGGGTCCGTCAGTGGATTAGGCCTTTTGGGGAAAACCACTTAAAAAAAACGCGCTGTAGCTGATACCCCTCGGGTAGTGTAGAAATTCAGCTAGTACCAGGGCATTGCGGTTGCGTTTTATTATTTTTAAATTTCAGCAACCGAACAGTTCAAGTGTTAACTGTTTATGTGGTAACAGGTTAAGTGCCCTCAGGCTGCTGTTAGAAAAATCTATAACCAGTGAGACGGGCAACGTTGAAGGGAGGGTTCCCGGGTGCATGGACCGTCGCAATCTCGTAGCTGTAAAAATATCGTATTAAATGTAGATTATCAAAAACGTTTATACACAGGTACTTTTAATC
>NW_021764232.1:0-4064 GCF_005508785.2 Acyrthosiphon pisum
ATTTGTCTCTCTTATCGTATATAACTCAATACTATTATTGTTACTAGTTTATTGTTTTGTGTTCACTAGTTTATCACACACCAATATACCATACTAGTGCAACTACGAGTACTATACTACGAATAAACGAGTAGTAGGTAACAATGGTTGAAATATACAGGTTATTGCATATAGACTCGGATTTTTATCATCAGATACAAAATGGCTGTGCAAAGGGAAATCACAAATATCAATAGTTCGTATCGTGAAAAATTGCTGGCTCCCATTACAGTGCCATTTTTGTTTCATCATCAATTATTTGATTGAAGAGGGATATATATACAATAACCTTGTATATTTAAAACAAGGTAGTAATTAGGATTTTTAATTTTTAAAAACCCCCTAAAAATATTCATAGAAATTATTAACAGCGAGTACCTATTATTAATAGGACGTCGTACCCGCTATGTATCTTCGTTTTACACACGTACGACATAACAAATTTTCGTTCAGTAGTTCAATAGTGGACTGTTAGTTTTGATATTAGAGTGAATTAGTCTAAATTATCAAACTTAAAGGTAAGAACATTATATATTGAGTTCTCTCGTTGGTTTTTTACGATATTTTTTATTTTTCAAGTTAATTATGAGAATTTTCACATTTTAATATTTTACATACTCATAATTCACTTAAAGATTAAAATATCGTAAGAAACCAATGAGAGAATACCGATAATATTGTTACCTGAAAGTTTGATAATATGTCTAATATCAAAACTAACAGCACACTATTGAAACTGCTGAACGAAAGTTTGCTATATCGTACGGAGACAACATATGCGGGTGCGACGTCCTCTTAACGTATATGCCTACCTATTAAGATAAAAAAAATAGTAATTTAGAATAATAAAATTATTTTAAATATTTATGGTACCTAATTCATGTATAAATGTTATGTAAACAATAATAATATAAACGCATTATAGTATAAATAATATTTATATGGGTGGATAAATCTCATCTTAAATTAACATGGGTAGTAATTAGTTTCTTTAAAGACATGTTTAACCAAAATTTATTTTACTTTGCCATAATAATACTCGAGAGACACGTCGAATAAAGTTAAATCGTATAAACTTTAAAGAAACTATAATAGGTATAAATGTGTAATGTATAATGCATTATGTAATAACGAAACCATAATGATACTTCCAACCATTACCGGTTAAAATTTAGAGAACATAATATTATTTCTTCTTTAAACATATTTTAACTCATAAATTTTTAATGAGCAAAATAAATTATTTCAAAATGTTTACGAAACGTTGAACTATTGGTTTTACAATAATGAATCACTCCTTATAGTCTTCCGTAGGTAATACCCTTTTAATTAATATCTCTGCGTACTCCCATCAAAATAAGCGTTGTGATAGATTAAAATAATTTAATATTATCTTATCTAATTAAAAAATACTTGAATTTGTTTTGATAACCGCTTAATGTTCTCTGTGAAAGTGAGAAGACATTCGAAAATAGTTAAAATTTTATTTTTCCTTATTGGAAAATTCGTTTTTATATCAAATATACTTTTCTCTGTGTATAAAATACCATAATTTATTACATTAGAGTAATGAATCATGTTTGACATGTTTCATAAGCTTAAACATTTGTAAAACGTTGATGATTTTTGGTACTACCCTCATCAGCGTATGCATAATTTAAGGTGTAAGCATCAAATGCGTATAATTAGTTTTAAATCCAATCGAAAGGTATTTAACAGAAAAAATACAAGGTTCGATATCTCTTGTGATTTATGGAAAATGATTTTTAGGTGTTGAGGTAAATATTGAAATCACATATAGAGTAGACCATACACTATGATACTAACATTATCAACAATCAACACATCCCCAGTCCCAACTAATTTTTTTATTACGTCATATTTAGGCAATTTAGGAGGGTTCGACTAAAAAATGAGAAGTGCTAACTTATTTTGCGTAGAGCAAGGATATCGCGGGTAACAGATGGGTTATTTATTCATCTGTACCAGATTATATACGTAAATAAAGTTCTCAGAATTATTCATTATTTTATATTATATTAGTTTATATTATTCAGAGTTCAGTTGCACTTCTTGTAAACATATTGTTAGTATGTGTATATAAGTGTTGTGGAGTGGATATATCATACTGATGTTGGAAATTTCAAAGCAAAATTTAATAATATTATGTAATATAATGATATAGTGTATAATTAATAAATATAATACATTTTTTACACTAAAAACGATAATGTTTTTCATTATAAAAGATAAGATAAGAAAACCATCTGCTTATTATGTCTAGGGCATGGCTTAATATAAAACTTTTATCTTAAGGCATGATCTAAGAATAGGCGATTTCCGGAAATATGTGGAAAATCACCGGAATCATACAGAATACAGAAACTGCAGGAACTAATAATTATAGTAAGTTGATCTGTTGAGTGTTTATGCGTCATATGGCTGAATTATAATGTATTTTATATTTAATTATTCCAAATTTTGATTAAAAATATAAAAAGCGGGTAAGTGGATGTCGCTCTGCTGTATAGTAGGTTACAAGTGGGCCATTGTATAATGGATTGTATTAAATTTGAATTCAATGATATAATATCATTGTATAAGAAAAACGATTCTGAGCGGGGATGGTTTGTCAGTCTGGATATTTTATATTTTTATTAATTATTATATCATGTAAGTTATAATTATAATGAATTAATATTATAATATTATAATTTTTTATTCGTTTCTATGGTGATAAACAAAGCGTTAGAAATTAAAATCCTATTTTTAGCTGTTTTTTCGTAATTTTTTGGTGGTTTTTCCCGTGGCACTAAATAACTATTGATAAAATCAAAAAATGACCTCTCTCTAAAGTACCATCTTGATCCAATTCGCTAAAAGATAAAGTACTAATTGTTGAAATCGAAGCATTCCTTCTGGTAGAATTTTGTATACAGGATATAAAAAAATAAATAAATAAATAAACACAATTTTAAAACCAATAGCTTCCTCGCTTCGCTCAGAATCTAAAAAAAACATAAAAGGAAGTTTCAATTGAGATATATAGTAGGTATATCATGTATACCTATAATATGTACTTGCAGAATCAATGTTACATTGGTGGAATCGATTTTTTATTACATTAATACAAACAAAAAATAATAATTATAAACCAACCATAACCATTGTAGGTACTATAAAATATAACAATTTAATCTAACAAATATTTTTTTACTGTTAATAGTAATTAAATTTATATAATAAATTAGTTTTTTTAAATTGTTTTTTCAATGTTTTAAACTATTTTAAACATTCAAGATTTCATATTGTTATACAAGCATTATAAAAACGGAAATATAGCAGAATACCAATATTAATTATTATTATATTATAAAATACGAATTTATAGTCATATTACTAATATTTTTTTAACATATCGAGATCCCAATAACGATTTTCTGAATACTTCCGGTGTGGACACTTCCTATTATTTTTTTTTTTATCTCCCGGGCAGTATAAGGGTGTAATAAAAAAACCTGACAAATGAAATAACTTTTGTTATAATAAATATTTTTCTTTTATATCTTATGTACAGCATAATACTACATTTTTTGTTTTTATTTTTAATTCTGAAAATAATAAATTCAAAATTCAAAACAGCCATTTTGTAAATCTGGGTTTTAGATAATTTTTGATTGTAAAAACATTTATCTAAGTCAAGCGGTTTATTTTTGATGATTTTTAAAATATCAAAATGATTTGAAGTAAGATTTATTGATATGGTAAGTAATAACTATTTAAAAAAAATATTTAGATTTTAACAAGCAAATACCTATCTATTTAAAAAGTAGGTATTTTTTGAATTTAAAATTGTTTTTTTATCAATTTAACTTAACAAATATATAGATTTAAAAAAAATTTAAAAAAACAAACAAGGTATTCGACTTAAATAAATGTTTTTACAATCAACGTTTTTCAAAAATATAGATTTCAAAATTGGCAGCATTGAATTTTTCAAAAATAAAATTTAATCAGATTTAACA
>NW_021764233.1:0-636 GCF_005508785.2 Acyrthosiphon pisum
TTACACGGCAGCCTGCGGTCCGCGCTCCGCCCGTACGGTGACCGCCCGCGTCCGCTTCTCGGAAGCCGGAGAGGTCTCGTGGACTCTCAGCCGGCCCGGCCGCGCTCTCGCGCGGCGGGCGGACGGGGACGTGCCGTTTGACGACGCGAGAACCCGTGACTGTTTGCCGTCACAACTTGGGCGGACGACCGGAGGCGGCCGCGCGAGCGGCTCTCCCCGGTCGAACCGCCAATCTCGCACCACCGGAGCGGCCGACGGGCGTGCCGTCGGACGCCTGCCGGCGGCGCATCGGTCTGGCCGAGTATCCGGTATACGACCCTCATACAGGCGTGGCCCGGGACCCGCGGGTCACCGAGGCCGCAATGTGCGTTCGACTGGTCGATGTTCGTATAACCTGCGGATTACACGACGACGCGCAGATAGCTGCGGTCTTCATCGATCCACGAGCCAAGTGATCCGCCGCTCGGTGTCGGTTGTTTTTTTGTTTTGTTCGACGATACTTCTACAGCTACGCGCCGTGCGCGGACGCACGACTGGGCACGTACGGTCTTTCGATGTGTTAACCATCATTCGGTCGACGCTCGGTCGGGGGTCGCGGCGCGCGGGCGGTCGTCGAGCGAGTCGGCGAGCGCACGC
>NW_021764233.1:3258-4124 GCF_005508785.2 Acyrthosiphon pisum
GTAGGCGACCGCCGTCGTCGAACACCGACGGCCGCGCGACGCGTGGCCGCGCGGCGCGCCGGAAGCACGAGACACGTGTCCGCCTGCCGACAATACGTCCGGCAGACGTGCCGGTAACTAACACCCCGAGACGGCTGACGAGCGCGACGGCGACCGCGCCGACGGGACACGTGGTCCCGCGACACGGCCGGTCGCGACACGACGGACCGCCAGGGTGGTCCGGCACCGTCCAGACACAGATCCGACTACGAGCTTTTTAACCGCAACAACTTTAATATACGCTATTGGAGCTGGAATTACCGCGGCTGCTGGCACCAGACTTGCCCTCCAATTGATCCTCGTTTAAAGGTTTTAAAGTGTTCTCATTCCGATTACGGGGCCTCGGATGAGTCCCGTATCGTTATTTTTCGTCACTACCTCCCCGTTCCGGGAGTGGGTAATTTGCGCGCCTGCTGCCTTCCTTGGATGTGGTAGCCGTTTCTCAGGCTCCCTCTCCGGAATCGAACCCTGATTCCCCGTTACCCGTTACCACCATGGTAGGCATGGAACCTACCATCGACAGTTGATAAGGCAGACATTTGAAAGATGCGTCGCCGGTACGGAGACCGTGCGATCAGCTCGAAGTTATTCAGAGTCACCAGGTCTTTGCGCGGGCCGCGATCGGGACGCGCACGAAGCGCGCCGCGACGGGCCGGTTTTGATCTAATAAAAGCGTTCCTCCCGCGAGCGACGCCCGAGGGCGCCGCGACGGTCGGAACTCTGTCGGCATGTATTAGCTCTAGAATTACCACAGTTATCCAAGTAACTTGGGTACGATCTAAGGAACCACAACTGATTTAATGAGCCTTTCGCGGTTTCACCTTAAT
>NW_021764234.1:0-702 GCF_005508785.2 Acyrthosiphon pisum
ATGTTTATATTAGCATTTTCTATACACCATAACATTTTCAAAATATTATGATATATTTTGAGCTCTTTACGGACATTTTTATTTTCCATTTTTTTTTAGTTTTTTTTCTAAAAATATAAATAAAATTTTATTTGTTGATTAAAAAAGGTTGAAAATTTAATAAAAGACTCCTAGTATATTGTTTCAAAAGCAGATGAAAAGTATTAAAAATACTTAGTCACAGTTTTTTTTTATAAGCATTTAAAGTTCAAAAATTGACAAAATATAGAAAAATCACGAAAATTAGAAAATTATTTTGAGTTAAGAATTCGTAAACATTTTTCTTTTTAAATCTAAGATTTTAAAATGTAATAGAAGATTCCTTATAAGATTATCTACCTTTATCAAACAAAAAATATCTATAAGAAACTCAAATTAAATTTTTATGACCGTTTGAAATTCAAATTTTTACAACATAGGATATTCACTCGATTTCTCATGTAGCGATTTCCTTATTTTGTTGTAATTCCAAAACGAATAACTGTAGATATATGAAAGTTTTACTGAATGTTTATATTAACATTTCCTATACACCATACAGTTTTGAAAATATTTTGACTCTTTTTGAGCTGTTTACCGGACATTTTCAGTTTTCAATTTTTTTAGTTTTTTTTTTCTATAAATATCAATAAAGTTTTATCTGTTGGGCCCAAAAAGTGTAAA
>NW_021764235.1:0-910 GCF_005508785.2 Acyrthosiphon pisum
GGAGAGGAGGTGATCGTATGGAGGCCGATATTTTGGACGGTTTTTAGTTTGCGCCAATTCGTTTTGGATATTAGTGGTCCCCACGCCGGACCGGCGTATGGCAAAATGGATTTCATATACAGATGTAGTATATTAAGTTTTGTTCTGATGGGAATGGGGCTGGATCGGTTTAAAATCTGATACAGCATGCCGCGGACGGCGGTGGCTTTCTTGATTGTCGCCTTGATATGTGCTGAGAACGTGAGATTACGGTCAAGGGTTACACCGAGGTAATTTGATAAAGGGGACCAGGGGATATGGTGGCCGTTCAGGTTCAGGTGATGTGACGCAAAATTGTTAGGACCGTTAAACATGACTGGTACTGTTTTTTGAGCGTTGATTTTGAGACGCCATTTGTTGCACCAGGCTAGTATTATGTCTAATTGTTTTTGCAGTTGTATGGCTGCTCTTTTTGGGTTTTTATTAGAGGTGGTGAACATAGTGTCGTCGGCGAATAGGTAAAGCCGGGCGTTTTGGTTAAGGGGGACATCATTAGTGTAGGCCAAGTAAAGAGTCGGCGAAAGACAAGAGCCTTGCGGAACACCTGAATGGACCGGCCTGCTGCTAGATATAGTGGTGTTTAGTCTTACCGAGAAAATACGGTCTGTAAGGAATGACTTTATTATATTTAGCAGTGAGGTATGGGTGCCTAATGTATGGAGCTTGTACAATAAGCCTGCGTGCCAGACTCGGTCGAAGGCTTTTTCTACGTCCAAAAATATAGCGGCTGTGCGCAATTTGCTGCCAAATGGTCAATTAGGCCGACAAGCTGGTGAGTTGTGGAATGCTGAGACGGAAAGCGAATTGTTCGTTTCTGATTTTGGGGACCAATTACAGCGTTGAGTTTCGCCAAAATAACACGTTCGAAAAT
>NW_021764236.1:0-803 GCF_005508785.2 Acyrthosiphon pisum
TTCCAATTTGTTGAAGTATTGAAAAATTTTCAAACTGACATTTATATTAAAATACGAAGTTCAAATTTAGGAAACAAACGAAGAGAGGATGTAGAAAAAAAAGAATTTATTAAAAAAAACTATGACTGAATTTGAAAACAAAAATATAACACGTCTTGACTTCGTTCAAAAATTGGCAAACATAAATTTACCAATACATAAATGATATATATACATACAACTATAATTTTTAACCTCATCATTTTACAAAATCAACATTAAATTTTAAAACAATAATAAATAATTTATAATATACAATTTATAATATACGATTACAAACTTTGAACATACCATATTTTTAACCACACCATTTATACAAATGACAGTCCTCAGTCTGTAAAAGTGGGAAGGGAAATATTATGTATAATATTCGCCAATTAATCAATTATTAACCGGGACGCAACTCGTACATGTCGCGAGAAAATTGCGGACTCAACTCGGATGTGTCGTGCAAAAACAATGGACGCAACTCGGATATCGCGATTTATATTTTTGTATTCTGGGACGCAATTCGTATGCAGCCCTATATACATAATGCATATACATAAGTGATAACACAGTAACACACCATATAATAAATAATACCCATGTCCTATACCTATATATTATAAGACAAAAAGACATAAAATAAAAGGTATATAGTCAGCGGGTAGGTACATATTATTAAGTTGTATTGTAAAATAATAATTTAAAAAATGATTACATATGAAAAAAAAATCTATGTATAATAGATATACAATTAATGAATATGGTAGTTAAATATA
>NW_021764237.1:0-965 GCF_005508785.2 Acyrthosiphon pisum
ATTGACCTCTGGGAAAAGATAGGCCAATTTAAAAAGTGTAAAATTTGATTTTTTTATTCATCGGATTTTAGTACGGTTAGGTTAGGTTAGAATTTTGTATTAATCCACCGTAGGTGTAATTAAGTGAAAACCAGGTGTAATAACTCAAAAGTACGATAAAAACATAGGAACGACTCCTGTCGATAAATATATTTAAAATCGTAAAACTAAGCTGTTACCTTCCTCCTGGTGTTCGGAGGGCTCTCGAGATCGTGTATTCGAGAATTAGATCAGATACACCATACAACACAATTGTATAAAGAACAAGTACCTACACTGTACAGGTAATATAATAAATGCAATTAATATGAAATATTATATTAATTGCCTTACCTGATCCGTAGTCGCCTGTAAATTATCTTGTAGAGGTTTTTTTTTATATACACAGAATAATGTTTTAAAGAAAGGTATAAATCGAAATAATAAACGCACTGATTACTGCTCACATAAGGGGCCTAGAGTGTCGCTCGTTGAAATCGGTCTTAAGACTTTTGGACGTTGTTATTCGGTGACTGGTGCTCATGCACTGGTCTAAGAGACGACGCGAAGAGGCTGCCCAGAGAGTGGTAGGCGACTTTATCAACAAGTTATCGTGAGCCTGGGAACTAGATTATTCTTTGGCGGCAGATACCCTTTATTTTTTTCTTTCCTTTTCTCTAGCGGCATCATAAAATAAAGTCACACACTTCCCACATTATAACGTCATAACTGCATGCCAATATCTTAATTGTCGTTGATAATGGTTTTATTTGATGTGACCGATTTCTACAAACAACAGTCTGGCCGTTATTTATTATTCTGTAAGATTTTAGTTTATTATAATGGTGTGTGGGCATATCATTACATCCACCCTACACTTTTTTGTGTTGTGCCCTCACAACACCGCTCGTGGGGCGAGAGTGAGAGCAGTACAAATATTTAAATAG
>NW_021764238.1:0-1820 GCF_005508785.2 Acyrthosiphon pisum
TTTGATGATATTATAGTATTATTATCGGGACTAAAGTAATTAATTTTAATATTATAGGCATTACGACAACAGTAGGTTAAATTAATTTTTGCCAAAAAAATGTCATTATGTGTATAAAGTATAATAATATAGGTACTCTATAAAGTTTAATATACTCACGAATAATATTTTTAAATTAAGTAGGTACAACAAAGCAACTAAAATCATTATTCTTAATTTTAAAATGTAATTTAATATGAACTTGTTAGTAAAAAATAGGTAAATGTGTTTATATATTTTTTAGAATTTTTGGTTACAGTCTGAAATATTTTTGAGAATCTTTGTTTTAAATTTACGTAATAGAGATATCAGAAGAGTTTCGAGAGTAGTATGGACCTGCACTTTCAAAAATGTAATGTGTAACAGAAAGACCTAACGAATGAAATAACTTTTGTTCTAATCAATATTTAATATAAAATATATAATATAGTGACGCTATTGCTACAATTAGTATAGTATATTAAGATTTATTTTTTATTTTTTAATGCTGAAAATAAAAAAAAATTATTGGAAAAATTCAAAATATGTAAACTTAATGTTTAGATTTTTAGACAAATTGTTATGGTAAAAACTTTGTTTAAGTTAAAGTAGTTAAATTGTTACACTATTTTTTTTTAGTAAATGAATTTGATATGTACCTAATAACTTTTTTCAAAATATTCTTTTTAGGAATTTCCTCACATAGTTATTTCTTAAATTATTTATTATTCGTGTAATTTTCATAGTTTTTGTCATGCGTTTAACTAGTATCAATTTTTATTTTTATTTGTAGAGTCTTTCTTTCACACTCTGTATACAAGTATATTATCTAATCCATCACGGGTGCGGATTACCTATCTCGGTCCAATTGGTCCACAAAGATATAGTACATAATATAGTATATCTTTATATTATATTTTAATATTCTTTATATTAATATACAGTATACATCGCGATATATATCACCGTATTTTATTATTGTTACTTTTTTCCGGGCAACTGCACCGGTCAGGTATAGTTACTACACTATATACTACAACAGTTTGTATAATTCAAACGCGCTTATCTCAGGAAATAGGAATTACCAGTCCGATTAGCGATTTCAATAGTTAAATTAAGCAATAGTCGAAAGATTCTGAGTGGGTATTCTGAGAGATATTCGATTAATGTATTGATTTTACGATGGTGTTTGTTTTTTGTGTATGTGTATACACGCGTTTTATAGTAGAAAAAAATGCTTCGATTTTCAAATATGAAACTTTGAGACTTGAGTGATTTCTGAATTTCTGATAGTAAATTAGTTGGTAATTTTGCGAGGTAAAAATTTGAAACTCCAGTAAGTAACCTACCTGAGAACCTATTTTTCAAAATAATCGAAAAAACAAAAAAAAAACTGTACACTATTATAGTATTACATAGGTAGGTAACCCTTGGCACCGCGGAAGTAATGCGAAAGCAATCCTGTAGCGCCGTCGGTTCAAACAGAAAAAAATGAATAAAAAGGTAGGTAACCCTAATTGTTACACTCTTTAATGATGCACAAAAATCTGAATTTAATATTTTTAGAGGGAGGTTTGATTATGAATCAGTAAAACATGAAAGTAAACTATAGTCTATTTTCCCTAAAAATTATAAGAAAAAAATATGTTACTGAAAATGTGGTGTAGCCGTGTAGGTAGGTACCTATTTTATAATTTTCCCGTGGGTGTAAAAGTCCCATGATCCGATCTTGCCTACTGTGCAGCATATCGGTTACTTATTTGCTCACTTTTTTTCAAATCATTTACAAAACAAAAAAATAA
>NW_021764239.1:0-1083 GCF_005508785.2 Acyrthosiphon pisum
CAATATTTAACGCCATGAAATGTTTATAACAATCATTGCTTAAATAATTTTTAAATATTATTTGACCTGTATAAACTAATATCTGTCGAAATTCAGTGGCTTTAAATCTAGATATTTCATTTAAACCTCTGGGTTTTCGAGAAAACTCACAAGGTATATATTGTGCTAAAGAGGAGAGTGATATTGAAAGTTGTTTAGTAACCGAACTTGGCAATCGTACATTTAAAGGTCCTTTATCGATCCACAAATGAATCAATTTTTTCATCACACCTAAGCATGTTAAATGCATATAATCTAATGAAAACTTGGCTACTATATCAATATTTGGTAGAATAGATAAATCTGAAATGGCACTGCCTACATGATGTTCATCATGTTCTCTAGTAATATAATCATTATGAGTACGCTTTACTAAATTATTTTGTGTAAATGGAAAACAGGTTCGATTTTGGAGGTATTCACCTTCTTCTCTACAACGAGTACATGAGTCAAAACCTGTATGACCTTTTATTTTTAAAATAAATGATTTAGCTGGCGCATCTAAACAAAAACCATCAATTTCAACTTTAATAATAGTCCCATCAATATTAACACCATTTAATAACACATTTTTAGCTTCCAATATAAACTGTTCAAGATAATCGTTCGAATTTTTAGGCTTTTCGTGGCCCCAATATATACCAATAGGAAATACAGCATTATCTAATGGACGAATGTATCCCAGAATAGACCATAATTGACTTGAACTACTTTTTGTAATAGGTAGACCGTCAATGCCAATGACTATTTTAACCACATCTGTGTTATTGATGGGATTTAAAGTAAAATGTCTCTTAATAGCTGGAATCAACCCAAAATGATGGTAAACACCAGGTTCGATTATAGTAAGGGCATGCTGTTTCATTAAATATTTCTAGTTTTCAACACACTTCTAGAATCTTTAGGAAGCTCAGTAAATCCCGGGAAATTGTCTTAAAATTAGCAATAATGCATTAAGAGCATTTGCGTGAATATTAAACTCAACAGCCCAACTAGCTAATTTCTTTCTAATTTCATCAAAATAAATTCCAATGAATGATTTTG
>NW_021764240.1:0-975 GCF_005508785.2 Acyrthosiphon pisum
TGCCGGCGGCGGGAGCTTTCCGTTGTGGTGGGGCAGGTCAGTGTCGTAAATTAGAGGGAATGTTACAATATTTCGGGATGTACAGTATAATTGCTGCGGGCCGTACCGGCGGACGCGACGAAAACGCTGGAGGCGACGGACGGCGGACAACCGCGACACGTCGGCGACGAACACTGCATGGTGAAGGGGGGAACGGGGAACATTGATTACATAACACTGCGGTCATTTCTGCATTAGCGCGCGATAAACATAATAATATATAAATAAGGTACGCTCATTAGTGGCAATATGGGTACAGGTATGTTTGTTGATATAATAATATTGAGGCAAAAAATGCTGTGACGTTACAATTTGAAAATGTAATTTCAATATTGCATTATAGTACAATATTTATAATTTGTCAGTGGTTGAGTACCAGCTGTAGGTTCAATGAATTTCTTAGTAATAATAGGATTAAAATATTGTACATTCATACCATCAAAGCAGTTAGCAGCTAACAATGTACAACTTCCAGCTGACATAGACTTGTTCAATAATTTATATTTTGTAAGCCCACTAATTGTACATAGAATATAATATGTTCCATTCGTGCATACTTATTTAAATTCTTGGAATATTGTTTCTATAATCACAAAATCAGTTGTTGTTTTTAAATTTAATTTATTTTAAGATAACATAAATTATTTATAAAAATCAAATTAACTGTTCATATAACTATAATTATTACCTTAAATAACGCTGTTATTTTCAGTTAGTATTGTGTCAAATTTCCATATAGGTACACTTTATAGCCATGGTAAATAATAATGCAGGATCAGATTAACCTGTTTAAGAATATAACCGATTTACATAACTCCTAAATCATCTTCAGTTTCTCCATTCTTAAATGAACACTGTAGAAATAATTACATAAAATTTATTAATATATTGAAGTAAATAGGTTAAATGACAATTGATATAAAAACGCTTGCCAGT
>NW_021764241.1:0-666 GCF_005508785.2 Acyrthosiphon pisum
TTTGGGAGGTTGTTGAGCAGTGGCGCAACTACACTTAATGGTGCCCTAGTTACTAAAATTACTTGGTGCCCTACTACATATTATTTGCATTATATAATTATAATTTATAGTTATGGTGACCAAATAAACAAATTTAAAAAAGTACATTTTAAGACCTTAGCTCTTCTGTCAAAATTGAACAATGTGAATACTATTATACCCATTTTGCCCATGCCATAGCTCATAAGTCATCTTCATCTATACAAATTGTTTATTTTATTTATTTTTTTTTTTTTTATCATAAACTATAAAATCTAATTATTGGTGTGTGTCTTTATGGTAAAAATATTTTGAAATTTAAGTAATTTTAAGTACACTTAAACTGGTTAGCTACTAACCAACCAGAATATATTAAGTCAAACCATAAAATATAAATGGATAGGTAATCAAAATTCAAATTATAAAAATCATAAACATATAATATTATCCCATAATATTTTCTTTAAAAAAAATACAATTTGATGTATTTAACACTAATATTAAGGACACTAGGAGAATGCATCAAAAAAGAGTACTGTCATCCGAAAAAAAGTACGTATCTGGTCACCATAATTATAGTATAGATTTTATACCTATATATATTAAAATACTTCAACTAGGTATTTACATAAAGAGTAATTAAAATAT
>NW_021764242.1:0-773 GCF_005508785.2 Acyrthosiphon pisum
GCACTAAAAATGCCTAAATAAGCATGCATTCATGCACTTAAAATTGTCAAAATATGCATTAAAATATGCACTAAAAAGTTCGAAAATATGCATTTATATGCTCTAACATTTTTAAATTATGCACTCAAAATATGCATTATGTAAAAAAATCATGAAAAAGCTTTAAAATAATAAGAATTAATCCATACATTTAAAAAAATTCAAATTCCTCCACAAAATTTTGCAAACGGCCCGCAACTGTTTGTTTTTCTTTCGGCATTGTTAAAACAAAATATGAATAATGTGTACAGTAGTAACCTACCTATACCTCACATGAAAACACTAAAACAGGAAATTGAATGGATAAATGCATACGACTCATACGATTAAACTCATCGGCGAGTGTAAGAAAACTATACTGTAGAGTGTAGCAATGTACAAAGTTATAAATGCTGGTTGGTGAGAAGCTGCCACTTTATACGGTGGAGGATGGTAGTGGTACACTGTTTCCGCGATATTTCGTAAAACGCATAAAATCTAAATAAGTATGTAGGTACTAGGACATTATGTAGTCACACACTCACTGAATAAAAATAAATCAAAACACTATAATTTTGTTAACAGGAAAGTAAATAAGAAACAAGAAACATTTCAAATATTTGTCTAAAAAATATTTTTATGATATAATATGCACTAACGACTGTAAAAAATCGACTATATGCCACATATGCCTTTACACCCAAAACATGCAAAAACATGCACTATCAAACTTCATATTATTATTACTATTGTTA
>NW_021764243.1:0-909 GCF_005508785.2 Acyrthosiphon pisum
CACTATATTCTATAATTTAGTTTTGGATTTAAAAAAAATTAAGTACGTTAGCGTTGTATAAATTAATTACTTTTTTTAACTTAATAAAAAGTTAACAAAAAGTGTGTATTAACTTTTAACTTAACTGAGTTAACCTATAGTTAAATTAACTTTTAACTTTTAACTTTTTGTTATTGGTGCATATTAACTTAACTTAACTGAGTTAAAAAAAAAATCATTAATTTTAAAAATACCAGGCTGCAGGTGCGATTGCTATGTAATTAGTTTTTTTTTTTTTTTTGATAAATATTTTTATTTAAAAATAAATATATATATATATACGGTAATGGTAAACTCCTACAAATGTAGTGCTATCTCCTACAAAAGATAGTGTTAACTCCTACAAAAAATTAATACCGCTCGTATTACTGTAAAAAATATCAGTCTTGCAATATATTAACACATAAAATAAAAATGGTTTGAAAAATATAATAAAAATGTTAATAAAACAATAATCATTATCATTTACGTTTAAAACAAAATTTTTAAAATATAATAAAAGTGTTTATAAAATAATAGTCATAACCATTTAATCCTAAAACAAAAATTGTTTGAAAAATATAATAAAACAATAGTCAAAATCACATACGTTTAAAATAAAACATTTTGAAAAAAATTCAATAAAACAATACTTAGGTAGTTAATATAATTTTTTGGAAAAATAGAATAAAAATGTTAACAAAACAATAATCATTATCATTTACGTTTAAAACAAAATTTTTAAAATATAATAAAAGTGTTAATAAAATAATAGTCATAACCATTTAATCCTAAAACAAAATATGTTTGAAAAAATAATAAAAATGTTAATAAGACAATAATCATAATTATTTAATCCTAAAACAAAAATTGTGTGAAAAATATAATAAA
>NW_021764245.1:0-813 GCF_005508785.2 Acyrthosiphon pisum
ATATTCGAATAAATAATTGGTCTCACGATAAGTAACGTCTATCGTTTTCAAAAGCTTAACTGTCTACTATAACTGGCATGTGAATACCCGTAAACACTTATCATACGGTTGCCACATGTTCGTTTGTTATTTTACTTAAATATCCCAAAGCTAAGATCCACCAACACTCGACACACAAAAGTATTGTTGTATTGATTCAGTGGCTTACAATAATTTGTTAACATGTTTCCTCGTTATACAAAAAAAAAACCCTGTATCTACCTAGGCTATGTAAAGTTTATACAGTATTAGTGTTCATTTCATAAAAATGATACAAGGACGAATTTTAGGTTATGAATATCAAGCAAAGTTGGGAAAATTGTTGTCCAAGTAACTCGGATGTACCTCTTCATATGTATTTGAATGCATTTTCACAACTATTTTTCTAATAATATGTTTAATTTAATATAATAATTGAAAAACATTCGAATACATTTTTGTTTGAATAATTATTGTAAAGAAAAAATTTCAATAAAGTTGTATTTAGAATATTATTTAGATAACATTTTATTCGAATAATGCCCTACTCCAAGGGGTCTTTGACCTTTTAATAGGCAGTGGGCCGCATTCGCAATAAAAACATGTATTAATAATTAAAAATATATTCAAAAAATACATGCTATGCTTAAAATGTGTTCGGAGGCCTATGTAGAATAGTATTAGAAAAATTGAGACCGGAGAGGGGAAGTTGTCTATTATCATCCATATAAATCCATTGTTTGAAAGCTTAATCAATAGTAATATTTAACAAATAATTTATTATTTAACAATGAC
>NW_021764246.1:0-992 GCF_005508785.2 Acyrthosiphon pisum
CACATCATTGTAAAATCAATACATTCATCGTTCCACTCAGAATCTAAAATGACAAAATATGGAAAAATCACGAAAATTTGCAAATTATTTCGAGTTATAAATTCATAAAAATTTTTCTTTTTAAATCTAAGATTTTAAAATGTAATACAAAATTCCTTATAGGATATTCTACCTTTACCAAAAAAAAAATGTCTATAAGAATCTCAAATTAAATTTTTATGGGCGTTTGAAATTCATATTTTTACAACATTTGATATTCACTCGATTTCTTACGTAACGATTTTCTTATTTTGTTGTAATTAAAAAACGAGTGTCTGTAGAAACTTGAAAATTTCACTGAATGTTTATATTAGCATTTTATATATACGATAAAATTTTTAAAATAATTTGACACTTTTTGAGCTGTTTACGGACATTGTAAGTTTTCAATTTTTTTAGTTTTTTTTTTCTATAAATATCAATAAAGTTTTATCTGTTGGGCCAAAAAGTGTATAAATTTAATACAAAGCTCCTGATATATTGTTACAATATCAGTTGAAAAATATTAAAAATACATAGGCACAATTTTTTTTTTATAAGCATTTAAAGATCAAATTTTGACAAAATTTATTAAATTTTAATTTGAAAAATTATTTTGTAGTTAAAAATTTATAAAATGTTCAATTTATGTATCTAAGAATTGAAAATTTAAAACAAGATTCCACGTAAGTAATTAATTCTGTTACCAAAAAAATCTAAAAAATACATTTACGCAGTTTATTTTTATAGTCATTTTAAGTACAAATTTGGACGAAATTACATATTAAAACCTAGGATAACTATTTTAGTTATTTTGTTGATTGTATAATATTATTCGTGGGTACTTGAAACTTCTAAAGTATACTATTATATATCTATGATAGTACCACGGTTTTTTTTGATGTATAACGCATTATAAGTACCTAATAAATATTATGATATGATTAATTTGGAATTTATTATAGGTACTAATA
>NW_021764247.1:0-757 GCF_005508785.2 Acyrthosiphon pisum
TAGTGTGTGGTGAGTGTGTAAGTGTGTAATTGTGTGAGTGTGTGCTTAAAATAACTAATAATAAAATGGTAACACGTTTCAGGTGGAAATTAGTTGCTGTATAATACACAAGATCAATAATAATACAAATAAATAAAAATCACAGCAACACAATAATAAAGTTTAGAAATATAATATAATGAATATAAGCAGCCCTTATGGCTGAACAGAGAAAAGGTATAATATAAATTAATGTGTGGCCCTTATAACCAAAGTTGAATATAATAATTATACGGCCCTTTTGGCATGATAATAATGAATTTGACTAGAATATAATAATAAAATGACTCACAATTTGTGGAGCGCAGTCTGGCCAGCTGGTCCTAGCTATATATAATAAAAAATGGTTCACACACACACAAATATAAAAATATAACAATAATAATAATAATAATAATACACGACACACACACACTATGTCGGAACAATAATAATATAAGTTAAGCGCACAGTGTACGGACTGTAAAATATAATATCACTTTCATGACGATTTGCGCCTACAATGACAATATAATACTTGGCAATTCGTGCCTACTGAACAATAAAACAAACTGTCGCGATTAGCGTACACAATAAAATAATATGCAAAACTGTGGCGATTTGCGCCCGCAATAACAATAATATAATATTGGCAATTCGTGCCTACAAAATAAGGCTATATAATATTTCAAAACGAAACGGCGATTTGCGCACGTAATAATAATGTGTGTTTCGATTA
>NW_021764248.1:0-624 GCF_005508785.2 Acyrthosiphon pisum
TAATTTTTCAAAGTAAGATTTAATAAATTTTGTCTTTAAATGATTATAAAAAAAAATTGTGCCTATGTATTTTTAATATTTTTCAACTGATATTGTAACAATATATCAGGAGCTTTGTATTAAATTTATACACTTTTTGGCCCAACAGATAAAACTTTATTGATATTTATAGAAAAAAAAACTAAAAAAATTTAAAACTGAAAATGTCCGTAAACAGCTCAAAAAGAGTCAAAATATTTTCAAAATTGTATGGTGTATAGGAAATGCTAATATAAACATTTAGTAAAATTTTCATGTATCTGCAGTTATTCGTTTTTGAATTACAACAAAATAAGGAAATCGCTACATGAGAAATCGAGTGAATATCCATTGTTGTAAAAATTTGAATTTCAAACGATCATAAAAATTTAATTTGACTTCCTTATAGATATTTTTTGTTTGATAAAGGTAGACAATCTTATAACGGAATCTTGTATTACATTTTCATATCTTAGATTTAAAAAGAAGAATTTTTATGAGTTTCTAACTCGAAATAATTTGCAAATTTTCGTGATTTTTCCATATTTTGTCATTTTTTGAACTTTAAATGTTTATAAAAAAAAACTGTGACTAACGGATTTTTAA
>NW_021764249.1:0-1639 GCF_005508785.2 Acyrthosiphon pisum
GTGCTCGCCCAGCTTATGGTAATCGGTAAAAAAGACCAAGGAAAAAAGAACAATTTAAAAAAATATATTAATTGATTATCATAAAAAAAAAGTTATTGATATCAAATTATTATCATTTAACAAAATTAAATATTAATGATATTGTGTCGTGCGTGCTACAGCAGTTAAGACATTTTCAAATCATAATATAAATATTAAAAAATAAGGTATGATTAAATATTTGAGTAAATAAATAATTGATTTTGTTTGTATGATTTTTTGGCATAAATCTGGTTTAGCAACCTATCGATTTTTCAAATTTTTTTTTTCCAACATGTGTATTTTAGGGTTCTTTATAAGAATGTAAAAAAAAAAAAGCCCGGAGAAACTTCGTTTTGACGTTATTGATAAGAAACTTCAATAACTATATATTTTCGTTACGCATATTTTTTAAAAAAAAAATACTTAGAAATTAGAACTGAATATTATTAATTTTTTTTTCATAATGTGTGGTTTTAACGGTGATTTCGAAATTGTTTGAATTTTTTTGCGGAAACTATTACTTTGGAAGTTTAAGCCATCCAAAGTTTGCTATTTTACGTTTATACGCATGTGAGAAACAATACTTTAATGCTGCGCGGAGGAACTCGTGTTTGGTGTTTTTTCGATTTTTTTATATTTTTAAGTAAACATATATGCCCGTATGAGGGCATCGCCCCCACGCGTTACTTTTCATGTAATGTCAGGTGGGGACTATTGATACTTTCTTAACATTATTAAAAATTTTTAAAATTGTAAATTGTTCTTTTTTCCTTGGTCTTTTTTTCCGGGATTCCAAGCTTATTGTACATTCAATGATTTATTAATAAAGCAGTATTTATATAATTAATAAGTTATTTTTATTTTGGTACCCGCAAGTTGAATTTTTAGAAATTTAAATTTGATATAGAATTATTTTAGGGTGGTGTGGGGGGCGTAGCCCCTCGCGACTCTGTTCAAATTTAATAGGTGGGTCGGGTGTGCTGCAACTAACATTTTCTTGTCTCATTGTCGAAAAAGTTCGCGCCGCCACTGTTTATACCTATCTGTAGAGTGTCAACTGATCGATTGACACCAAAGAATGAATAATAGCATTCAATCTTGTATTTGTGTTATTAAATATTATGTTTGTGAAAATAAAATCATAATATATATAGAACACAATTATAACTTATACAATCATAAAAATAAACCTTTTCTTATAAATGCCAAATGTGAAATGGCTATAATGATTTATAACAGTGTAATTTTTAAATATTTCGATTTTATTTAATTATCAGAAATATAATGTTATATTTTAATTCTAAATTCTAAATTCTAAATAAAGTAATAAGTAATAACTAATAAGTATTTTCAAATTGAGCAGTTTTTGTACAACACTAAATTATTTATAAAACCTGTAGGAGCGTATATAACTCATTAATCCACGCTATCATAGATATCATAGGAAACGTTCAGCGAAGGTATTTATTTAGAGGAATCAAATTAAATAATAACTTTTCTCGTGATTTACCGTGCAATTGGACATGTCAAATGTCAAAACAATTGAAAACTGAATTGTGGCGAGTTAAAATTAAATATATAAACATATAAGATTGATTGGTAAACATAATAATATCCG
>NW_021764250.1:0-656 GCF_005508785.2 Acyrthosiphon pisum
GTTTTTAAGTTTTTTTTTTTTATTATCAATGTGCATTATTGATTTCTTGTTCTAAAGCAGAACATTTTCTGAGAATTTTTAAGAAAAAAAGTAAATTTTTTGAGGTTTGTTGGCGCGTTAGTTGTGGCTGAGTAAATAACGGTCGCTGCTACTAGTTCTCGAATGGGTGACCATCCCGGGTTCGTAATAAAAAAAAATTAATTTAAAAAGGATTATTAGTTTTTACCTATATGGCTATACTTATACATATATGTCTTTAAAGTTTTGATGAGTGGAGTAAAAGACCAACATTTTGTGGTTTACTATCATGTGTCACACTACACCATTCCACTTCCATTATCTACACTTTAAAATTTAAATGCTTATAACTTATATAATATTTTAATTTACAAATTTACAACTTATTAGCTATAGTTCAAAATGTTTATATATTGGAATTTATTAAAATAAGTTCTCTTGCAGAAAGTTAAATAAAAAATTATGTTGTATATCTTCAATCTTGTATTCTTGCAGTAGAGCTGACAACTGTAGAAGTATTTTATGAAAAGGATAACAAATTAATATGTAGGTATTAAGCTCACGAGTATATATTTTTCAGCAGTCAGTACCTACCTATACTGGCTACTACATTCATCCGATTTAGTCTTCAATAACAC
>NW_021764251.1:0-720 GCF_005508785.2 Acyrthosiphon pisum
AGGATAATAATCAAATGGTTTGGAAAACCATGTAAAAATTCAAATTGATAATTATGTTTATTCTTATAAAGTATCTACTATACAGTGTGACAGTATATTATATGAAAAATAAAGAAAATTTAATACATCCATTTATGTTCAATTATTACCTAATAATCGTTAGGGATCAAATGTGTACCGGTTATTAGGTATATTTTTTTATTGCTCAATATTTAAAAAAAAACCAAAATATATAGATCTATTATAAATTTGATATAGGTATACAAATAGTATAGGTATATTATAATAATTAAAAAATATAAAATGTATCAAAAAAGGATAATGGAAGGATTGCTGAATCAAAAAACTTGAAAATTTACCCATAGACCATAAGTAATTTCATAGTAGAAGTTCAAAAGTAATGAACATATAAAAATTAAAGGCACAAATTTTTTTATAAGCATTTTAAATTCAAATGTTGATGAAATCCATCATAATCGCGAACATTATAAAATTATTTTGTATTTAAAAATGTATAAAATGTTCAATTTTTATAGCTAAGAACTAAAAGTTCAAAACAAGGTTAAAATATTTATAAATATAAGTTATACCTATTTAACTATTGCAAATAGGGTAACAAATTGGCAACAAAAGCAGCGGTAAAACAGAAATATTTACACGACACCAGTTTTGAATTAAATTTATTTTGATGTTTTTGTTGTGATTAAAAATGATTAGGTA
>NW_021764252.1:0-3869 GCF_005508785.2 Acyrthosiphon pisum
AATATTATTATTATTCTCACCGTGGCCGGTACTTTTATTATTATACTATTATTATTTTTATTATTGCCATATTTGGCCGATTATTATTATTATACTTGTGTATCATGGCATATTATTGTTGTTCTCTCGCCGGTAACCGCTCCGTCGGAGCCGTGTGGTGAGTAATGTGTCATTTTTTATTTATATTTTGTTCGAGTTTTATGCCGGTGGCTTTCTCGGCGCCCACCTTAAATTAATAAAAAACCTATTTCTTTAACCTACGTATTATGTTTTTTTTTTACTATTGTCAGGGTCGCATGACTCTCGGGTCATGAGCAATATGACTCGAGTTGTCAGAGACCCAAGACATAAAAAAAAATCCACGGCACTCCGGCTTTCGGGTCTCGGTCCGTGGTTGGCGACCGTGAAATGTTCGAGGCGGCCACATGACTCTCGAGAACATAACGATGAATATGATCGAGCAGTCACAAGATGTAGAATATCTAACACATTACAATAATATATTTATTATGTTTGGTCGTTTGGATAATGCTGTATAGAAAAGTTGGTAAAATACTGAAATATAATATAGTTAGTGCAAATCCAAAACAAATGTAGATAGATTAGTACATAGAAATGTTTTTACTGAAGTATTGATTGTTTAATATTTATAGAATTGTCTGGTATTGTCATTAGTTTTATTCGGCCACCCATTAGGGTTGCATAATGTACTCAAATAGAAGTAACTTTAATTGAACAATTAATTTCTTAGTAAATAATACACAAACTGTATGTATTAGGTATTTAGGTCTGTTACAGGTAAGCCAAATATATTTTATCTATTTGACATCAATAATTAGTAAATAAATAATAGAATAAATATGTGTAAGACTATTTTTTTAGTAAAAAAGCATAAATCCCAATGTAAAACATGATATCATTATAATTATACATTAGTTATTTTCATAAGTACATTTTTTTTGATAAATGTTATATTATTTTAGTCGATATTTTAGTTGTACCCATTGAATTGTATTTAGTATTTATCCATAGTTTATTAATGTAGGTACATATTTTATTTATATCAATTAAGTAATGTTGATTAGGTACCTAATCAGAATAATAGTTATTATTAATTATGTAAATTTAATGTTGCAATATAACAGTACTTATTAATATTTTTGAAAGTTGATTTATAGTTAAGTGTTTGTATCTACCTACAATAACATGTTGACTATATTAAGAATTGAAGATTTATTTTAATTACATAAATGTATGCCTTGATACTTAATCTGGATAAATTGGTAAGTATCGATAAGTATAATATTTTGAAGATAATATTTGAAGATTTAATTGGTATAGAATTTGCTTTTTAAAAATGGCTACATACATTGCATGATAAATTACAGTTTTTTACACATAGACTGAAATGTTTGAAAATAAGCTTATTCTCATAAAAATAAAAGTAGTAGGTATAATTTTGATTCATATTTCAGTTTAATGGAGGAAAGTACTGAGGACAATATTAACAATGTGTTTAAAGAGGCAGAAGAAGCTTTATCAACTACTGTACCTAAGGAGATAAAAATGTTGTTGACTATCAATGGATATGATGACAAAAAAGCTGTGAGTACCATTAATAAGGAAACGTTTGAAACAATTGAAGACTTTGCAAAAGATGTATTACCAGATTTGATTGATCCAAGTGAGTATTCATTATATTATGGAATTTTCAAAAATAATATTCCGAAATTCCGTATTGTTGATGGCTATCGTCGACGAACATTAATGGTGGCTGAGTTTTTATAAAAAAAAAATTTGAGGATGATGTGAAATGTGTACAACTAAAGAGGCAATCTGTGCAAGAAATCAGCAAAAAATAAATCCAAAAAAAACTTGCAGCAACTCCAATTTAAATCGAGGTTCTACGCAGAGTTCTACACAAAGTTCTAGTAATATTTTATTATATTGATCAAAATTCCATTCAACTTGACTTGGGAGAAGAAAAATCATATGTGGAATCTGCCATAAGAAAATGGTTCAGAAAAAGTTCAGATAATCAACTTCAAACATTGGCAAATGAAAACTTGGTAATCTCTATTAGAGTACACGAAAACTTAAATGAAATTGAACCTGATGATAGTGATTCAATATGTGAATATATTGGCAATATTGATTGTGTTATTTGTAAAGTAAGAGTTACGGTTCGAAAATTAAAAGATATGCATCGTTCAAAAGGTAGATGGGTACTAAGCAATTTTTATAGACATTTACTAACACACACTTTAAAAGATAAAATGAAAAAAACATCAACTGCATCAAATAAAAAACTAACAGACTTTTTTGATGTTTCGTCTAAAAACAAAACATCAACTACAATACATTTTGAAGAAGATTTGGTTGAACAGGTGATTGATGACCCAATTGGTGAATCAATTTCTGATAAGTCGGATTTTGAAATGTGCAGTATTATGACAAGTTCTGGGACTAATAATGCTGCATCTACCAGTCTTCAATTAGACAAGTCCCAAATTGAATGCCAAAATAATAGTATATCAAAGTGGAAAATGGTACGCTATAGCCGTCAAGAAAGAGAAGCTCGAGCTAGGCATAGAATGTTAGTATCAGAAAAAATTAACCATGGACTTGAACAACCTCTGATTACTCAATTTTACCCTGTGATGGATAAAGTGAACAAATTAATAAAAGACAATGAAAATTTAAGACAAATGTTATTGAACAACATAAATAATAATGAATCAGTTGATTATAATAGTAGTAATTCATTTTATAGTAAATCTCTGAAAATTATTGATGGTTCAATTAATGGAAATTTACCTATTTTACTTCAACTTTTATTAAAATCATGTTTGAATAATTCAAAACACAAACCAAACGCTAATAAATTTAATGAAACTGTTAAGAAATTTTCATTATATTTATTTTTTATTGGTGGCCGATTGCTATATGAAACTTTATGTAAAAACATGCCTAATTCATTACCTTCAATTCCTTGTCTTTTTATATATTTTGGTAAAACACAGCAACTATGTGAAGGTCGTTTCAGATTTATGGAGCTGCCAAAGTATTTACATGACCGTAATTTTCCTTTATGCATTTAATTGGATAACTGGACAAATTGAATATGATTCTGCATCTGATAAGCTTGTTGGATTTGTTTTACCCCTTAAGAATGGTTGTCCGCAATTAGATACATTTATAGTTACATCAGTAAAAAGTATATTAGATGCATTTAGGACTGCTACCAAATCAAAATATGCATATTGCATAATGGCGCAACCCTCAGTACCTGAATCTCCTGCGTTTTGCGTAACTGTTTTTGGTACAGATAATCGTTTTTCTTACAAAGATGTTCTTCATCGTTGGGACCAAATGATTAATATGGCTAAAGAGCAACAAATACACATTTTAGGATTCTCAAGTGATGGTGATCCAAAATTACTTAAATCAATGTTATATCAGTGTATAAATCAAACACCTCAATCAAATTATAACTGGTTTAAATCTGGGTCTTCACTAGGGTATGATTTTGAGTCTTATAAACAACAGATTTATAATAATAATAATAATAATAATAATAATAATAATTTATTTACGGAAATAAATTCCAATTACAAAAATATTGTAGTGACAGTTTGTGTTAAGTGCACATAATATGGGTTACAACTTAAAAGTAATGTGAATATAAATAACATAAAACAGAACAAAATAGAGAAAAGAACAAAAGAATAAAGAGAAAAAAAAAGTATATGTATACAAATATTAAATATTAAATAACGATTTAAACTTAAAGATATTATATAAAAACAGCATAATATGAATAAATAATTACATTGATAGTATAGTGGTTATAAAATATGTAGGTAGAA
>NW_021764253.1:0-790 GCF_005508785.2 Acyrthosiphon pisum
TTTTTTGACATGAAATGAAATAGGCTACAAAATAAATTGACTTAACTTCTTAAAATGAAAAATTAATTCGTTAATTTCACGTTAATTAAAAAAAAAATGTAATAAGTTAACAGTTAAGTAAGTGAAAAGCAAAAGTAACTAATTAAGTTAAAAAGTTAAAAGTAAGTTAACTTTTAAACTTAACTTTAACTTTTTAACTTATTAATGCCCAGCCTTGTATTCTAAAATAGAACAAACTAGATAAAAAATATAAATTTATCAAGCAATTCGGAGAAATGCAAACCCACGGAGATCAATTAATATTACACATATATCATTTTTTCCATGATATCGCAGTGTTTTTGGTTTTTTTTTGGTGTAGATATCCTGTGAGTAAAATTTTTTTTTCCTTAGTCAAAAACCTTGATAATTTAAGACAAACTTCCTCGTGAGATTTTACACTGGTTAAAAAAAAACCGTCAGTATACCTGAACAAAATACATAAAATTTCCACAAACCGCATTAATTAATTTTACACAATAGCGTGTTGACATATCTATTAATAATATTATCAAATAAAAACCAAATAATATAATATGACATAACACACAATTTTATTCAAATTAATTTAGGTACATATACAATTATTTACATATTATACAATTTATTTATTATACATTATTACAGTAGCATAGCTATAATTAATAATTATAATTTAGATATGAATACATTTTTAATATAACCATATAAACTCATCTATACGTCTGCGTGGTCCATCGCACCCACAACAGAACATTCGCCTCACAAATTT
>NW_021764254.1:0-796 GCF_005508785.2 Acyrthosiphon pisum
TTTTTAGAAAAAAACTAAAAAAAAATGGAAAATGAAAATGTCCGTAAAGAGCTCAAAATAAATCAAAATATTTTGAAAATGTTATGGTGTATAGAAAATAGAAATATAAACAACCAGTGAAAATTTCATGTATCTACAGTCATTTTTTTTAAAGTTACACCAAAAACCAAAATCAATTTTCTCGAAAACAAATTTTGCGTAAAAATTCCCGTTTTTCCTTAATTTTTCTTTTGTTTTACACGGCGCTTTTGAAAACTATTGGAAAAATGTTACTTTTGACCCCCAAAGTACCAACTAGATTCACTTTCCTATCAGAAAAGGTACTGTTGAAGAAAATCCAAGCACTTTTACTGTCCTAAAACGTGATGACAGACACAAAAATAAAAAAAAAAATTAAAAAAATTAAAAAAAAAACACACATCATTGTAAAATCAATACATTCATCGTTCCACTCAGAATCTAAAATGTTCAAATACTCTTTTTTTATATGACTTTTTCTGGAATTTGGGAGATAATATCAAAAATGTGGGAAAATCGATTTCTAGTAGACTTGATGACGAATTCAAATCTGTTTTCAGAATTCTTATCGCTTCAATAGATCAATTGGTATGTTTGGCAAAAAACACGTCTAAAATACTATGTCTCGCGTGTGTTAGACGAAAACAGAAAATCACGGTATCGAATCCCCTTAACTATTGTAGGGGTTACGATTGGTATGGTTGGTATGAAAAGTTTGGAAGTGCGTGTACTACGAATTGCCTATATAGTGATGCCTATGCTTTCACATCGAAAATTT
>NW_021764255.1:0-883 GCF_005508785.2 Acyrthosiphon pisum
ACGATCGATTCGACTGAATTATCTAGCGAAACCAATGCCAAGGGCAAACGATCGAGACGACTCAAATTATCTAGCGAAACCAATGCCAAGGACAAACGATCGATTCGACTGAAATTATCTAGCGAAACCAATGCCAAGGGCAAACGATCGAGACGACTCAAATTATCTAGCGAAACCAATGCCAAGGGTAGTTAGTGGCACGGTAGCCGAATTTTAAAAAAAAAATTACCATCACCGTGCGTAGTGGCACGGCATGAGGAGTTGAAAAAAATTAATATCACCGTGCGTAGTGGTACGGCATGTGAATATTACAATTAAGAACCTCGCCCGAGCGAAGGCCGTCGGTACGGCCCACTGGCCATATGCCTATCAATTATCTAGCGAAACCAATGCCAAGGACAAACGATCGATTCGACTGAAATTATCTAGCGAAACCAATGCCAAGGGCAAACGATCGAGACGACTCAAATTATCTAGCGAAACCTCAGCCAAGCGCAAACGATCGAGACGACTGAAATTATCTAGCGAAACCTCAGCCAAGCGCAAACGATCGATACGACTGAAATTATCTAGCGAAACCAATGCCAAGGGCAAACGATCGAGACGACTGAAATTATCTAGCGAAACCTCAGCCAAGCGCAAACGATCGATACGACTGAAATTATCTAGCGAAACCAATGCCAAGGGCAAACGATCGAGACGACTCAAATTATCTAGCGAAACCTTAGCCAAGCGCAAACGATCGAGACGACTCAAATTATCTAGCGAAACCAATGCCAAGGACAAACGATCGATTCGACTGAAATTATCTAGCGAAACCAATGCCAAGGGCAAACGATCGAGACGACTCAAATTATCTAGCGAAACCTCAGCCAAGCCGCAA
>NW_021764256.1:0-946 GCF_005508785.2 Acyrthosiphon pisum
TACCTGTGCGGGTACCGGGCTATCTACGTAGTACGTACGCGCTGCTTGCACAGTCCACACACAATTATATGTCAACAGCACCGCCGACCAAAAATTAATGCGCCATTCTTTGTTCAAAACACTCTTTTTAGGAAAAACATAATAAAAATCGTATTTAATGGTTTGGAAATGGAATTTCGAAAATCCAAACTAAGAAGTGTTTGTGAGAGTTTTTCCTGTAGGGCATTTGTTGAGGAAAAAAAGGTCACCTACCGGCTCAAGGAACTATTACGACTTATAATAAATTATAATTTATAACGTATAACTAATTTTGTAGCATACGGCTGTAAATTCGTGTCTTTAACGATGAACGGTTATTACTTGTTTTAAATGTATAATTGTGAATCATGATTGCATACAGTTGTATTTATATCCTATTAAAAACCATATATAATCAATAAATTCTATGTTAAAATAGGTGGTTGGTCCTAATTTAAAAACGTTTGGTGGCCCTGAAAAGGGCCTTTTTAGGTAAGCATTGTAAGTAATCGAATTAAGCACGTTCTCCGCGGATGCGACGAGCCAATTGAATGTCCTTCGGCATGATGGTGACACGCTTGGCGTGAATGGCGCACAGGTTGGTGTCCTCGAACAGACCGACCAGGTAGGCCTCGCTAGCTTCTTGTAACGCCATGACCGCGGAGCTCTGGAAACGCAGGTCGGTCTTGAAGTCCTGGGCGATCTCACGTACCAGACGCTGGAACGGCAATTTGCGGATCAACAGTTCCGTGCTCTTCTGATAACGACGGATCTCGCGGAGAGCGACGGTTCCAGGACGGTAACGATGTGGTTTCTTCACTCCCACCGGTAGCGGGTGCGCTCTTACGTGCGGCTTTGGTGGCCAGCTGTTTCCTGGGCGCCTTTCCTCCGGTCGACTTGCGGCGGTTTGCTTGGTACGTGCCATGTC
>NW_021764257.1:0-810 GCF_005508785.2 Acyrthosiphon pisum
TAAATGTGTATACCTTCTATACGATTTCTGTGACTTATAGTCTTGGCCGCTGCGCGGTATATATTGGAAGGCTTTTTCGACGTGATCACAAAAAAATATGTTTTCCAAGCCATTTTCTATCGAAAGGGCGTTAAGTAAACATTTTAAATATATGCTACCCAAGTGCGGCACGCGGGGGACTTGAGTTCCAGAAAAATAAATGTGTATACCTTCTATACGATTTCTGCGACATATGGTCTTGGCCGCTGTGCGGTATATATTGGAAGGCTTTTTCGACGTGATCACCAAAAAATATGTTTTCCAAACCATTTTCAATAGAAAGGGCTTTTAATATACATTTTAAATATGTACTACCCAAGTGCGGAACGTGGGGGACTTGGGCTCCAGAAAAATAATAAGAAGCAACTATATGATTTTTATGATACTGCCAGATTTCGGCTGTGTGGTGTATTTAGAACAGCTTTTTCGACGTGATCACCAAAAAATATGTTTTCCAAACCATTTTCAATCGAAAGGGCATTAAGTTAACATTTGAAATATATGCTACCCAAGTGCGGCACGCGGGGGACATGAGTTCCAGAAAAATAAATGTGCATACATTCTATACGATTTCTGTGACTTATGGTCTTGGCCGCTGCGCGGTATATATTGGAAGGCTTTTTCGACGTGATCACAAAAAAATATGTTTTCCAAACCATTTTCTATCGAAAGGGCGTTAAGTAAACATTTTAAATATATGCTACCCAAGTGCGGCTTGCGGCGAACCCTGGCACCAGAAAAATAATAAGAAGCAATTATATGATTTTTATG
>NW_021764258.1:0-1475 GCF_005508785.2 Acyrthosiphon pisum
AGATTGCGATCTGATGCGTTACGTCTGGCCATTTCACATGTTATTACTACAATGAATGCTAATCTGTATCAAGTGCTACATCATAAACTTCAACAATGCCATGGGTATTATTTTTATTTAAAACTATAACTTTGGTTATACATTTAATTTATTTTTTATTTCTTGTGCAATAGAAATATACTACCAGATGTTACTGGAGCTAATCCGGTAGATACAGGACTTCCAGTGTTTAATGCTATTTGGGTAGAAACTACAACTCAAAAATCAGCTATGATACTTGAAAAGCTAGATGGAGATCTTAAGAACTATAAAAGTAATTCGATTAAGGAAAGCATTCGTCGTGGTCATAATGAAATTGGTGACCATTATGTCAATTGTGGAGACCTCATTGAAGCAACAAAAAGTTATTCTAAGGCTCGAGATTATTGTACTAGTTCCTCTCATGTCATATCAATGTGTCTTAACATAATAAAAGTATGTATCTATCATTATGAGATTATAAATTAATTCTGCTGTTTCCTTTAGACATTATAATATTAATATTTCTTAACCCTACATTATACGCATTAAAAATCATGATAATACTGAATAATGTTCTTTACCACATATTAAAATATTTTAATTAAAACTCGATAAATAAATTAATAATCATTATTACGATCAATATTGTTTTATCGGCCAGTAATTCTTAGGAAGCGCAATTTAAAAATAACCCATAATTGTGTTTTCATAAAATAAAATTATTTATAAATGTTAGTCTACCACTCACAAGGTCTTTTAGATGGTATTTTTAATGGGTAATGAACTTAGAATACTTCTGTATTACTGACATCAGATCATATACAGTTAAAAGTCATATTTAATTTTAGTTCATCATCTAATTAAAAGGTACCTACTTAGGTTAGATTACATAAATATTTTGAATTCTTGAATCAAACTTCTAAATGCCCAGTATTTTTGACCATCAAGCATGTGCTCTAGGGTTAACTAACATTTTGTACATTAAGAACCTGTTTTACAATCATAATTTAAACCTCGGTTAAGCCTAATCCACTGATTTTACCAGCCGAACTCGGTGGTTTAACCTTAGTTCAACGATTGTAATACGAGCACTAAGAGGGCGCCAGCATATCATTTTTTAAGGAATAATATTTAGGCAATTCACATGACATAAACATTTGGGCTATGTCTATGTGTGAGTAGTAAATTGACATAAGTGTTTGTTTCCAAGAATCGATGTAATACCCCGTCGGGCAACTGCCACTGGATGCAACTCACGCACATGTCAATACTTTGCGATAAGTGAAAATATTTTTGTTTGCGTTATTATAAAAACTGCTAAAAGTGGTAATAAATTAAATATACTTCAAAAATGGTTGAATTTATGAGCTTCTAGATTATGATTTTTAGGAATCACTTTTTTAATTTAAAATCTGATACGCCCTCAATAAATGCAAATGCAAAGCAATTATTAA
>NW_021764259.1:0-921 GCF_005508785.2 Acyrthosiphon pisum
GATAAGATATTTGTATGTGTGATACAAATAAGAGAAATGTTTTAATAGGAGTGATTTTTTAATTTGATTCTACAAATTACAAGCTATAAGGAACCTAGAAGTTAGAACAAAATTAGAACAGTTTAAACTTTAAAGATATGTAGTACATTCATCACTAGACTATCTTTCTTTTGATGCAAACCTCTTCCTTGTTCGATTTTTTTCTTTTGTAGCATTTTATTAATAACAATGGAATAATACTTAATTGTCTTATAAACAAAGTATATATTTACCTATAATAAAAAAGGATAATACATTCACTATTAAGTATTTTCACACTTGAAATTTTTTTTTGTGTAATTAAGCACAAATTTATGATCATTGAAAATGATAAAAATTAAAAACATACAACAGAAAAAAATTATGCTCCAGTTATAATAATCATTAAGTAGAATTATTGTTTAACACCAAAGCCTCAATTATGAATTAATATTAATTTTTTTTAATTTTTATTCAATCACCTTCTTTATTAAATTATTATATATATTTTTAACATGATTTTTTAAATAGTTCATTACATCTTATAATCATTATAGCCTCCAAAAGTTCTTCATCTAAAGATGCACGCAAATCAAAAGCCTAATTTAAAGCCCGTGCTATTTTAAGTTTTTCCTGGTATTGTACGTGTATAAATAATTGGCTCTCAGTAATTATATGATTTTCTTATTATTTATTGTTGGATTATTCATTATACTATTTAAAATTTAATACTATTCAATAAAATATGAATAGACATATACGGGCCGTCGCGGTCGTCCGTCAAATAATCTAATATTGTTGTCAAATGTAATGTGGTGCCCAATAAATTACTATAATATAATAATAAATTATAATAACAAACACTATATTATTATTGAGTTATAACTTATAAGACATTCGGGA